>NW_003852572.1:3546509-3559889 GCF_000181295.1 Otolemur garnettii | reverse complement strand
ACACCCTCCCACAACAGAACCATGACAATAGTCTGCACCACGCCTCAGACAGGCAGAGATATCCCCACAGTGCCCCTTGGTTCCCTCACCAAAGTCTCCTCAGCTGGTCCTGGCCCCTCAACAGACAGTTACCATTCACTCCTAGTTGGCTACAGTGACTCTGGGCTGGTGATTCCTCCAACTCCTGACTCAGCCCCAGCCTTCTGCCACTCCAAACCTTCCTTCCTTGGTTTCTGTGACCTCCTGTCCCCATGGCCCTGTGTCCTTGCCCTAGGCTCCCCTCCCCTACTACAGAGCAGAGACTAGGTGGGCAGGAGTGGAATGTAATGAAGTCACCATGCCCTTCAGAGCTGACATTACTTCCCAGAGCCTGTCCCATATGGCCCAGTTCCCCAGCTGTTCACTCCTTTTATGGTTTCCCTCATCTCCACACAGATTTTCAAGTGGAAGGGGTCTAAGGAGCATGGAATTCAGGAGTGAGAAGTCTCAGCCTCCCTCACTTCCTTAACTCAGACATTAGCAACATCTCTGAGCAGTGATGGGAGAACATGCTTGGTTCACTTTGCTCCCAGGTTTCTACTCCCCAGAGAGATTGTGATATTTTTCAGTGAGTTCTCTCCTGACATTCACTTGGATCTATCTGGAGTGAGATCTACTTTTCTTCTGTGGGTCAGACCCTGGAAAACTGAACTTCACAGCCTCAAATTTTCCTCAAATCTTCTCAACCTGAGGTTCTCTGGGTGCCACATGTTTAATATGGGGCATTTTTGCAAAGCATAAGTTTTCCTAGAATCTCTGGAGAGTCAAAACGCAGTAATGGACTTAAGGATAACATCTGCATGGACTTAAAAGATTGTGACATGGGCAGACTTCTCTCTGAAGTGATGCTTGGCTTGTCCTCTTTCTGTTAGGTTCCCAGATTCACTAGGCATGTGTGTTCACTACCCTTCTGCCATTAGGATACACTGATGTTAAAGTACGATCCATGCTGGGGGACAGCTGTCACACTTGTGCAAGGGAGGGCCCCTGCTGTCTGACTCCACATTGCACAGTGCACAGCTCATGCCGACTAGAGGCTTACTTTTCTGCCTCTGACTTTGGTTTCTCCCCTGATATGTGCAGATTCCTAGCAAAACTTGGGAGCTTCATGTCACACAACTGAATTTAGATGCCATTCTTACCTTTTATAAGGCACGTTATTCATTTTTTTCAGTCATTGAGTGACAATCACAACACCTTGTATGGTTGTTTGTGTCATTAAATCACACAGTGCACACAAGAAGATTATTTTGTAAAAGCTGTGAACTAAACAAATGAAGAAACAAGTAAAAATTTTAGAAAGTTGGATGTGACAGAAGGGCTTACAGTTCTCATGAGCACTACTGCTTTTCCTGTCCACAACTGATAGACTATCAACTGAAACACAATTTTCCCTCTTGTTACATAAAGAAGAAAAAGGGAATTGAATGTGAAATTTGCCCTCAGACTACTTGTAATGGTGGCTACTCACCTGATAATGTGAGTCTTGCTTGGGCAGGCCCCTAGGCATAAGGGGCTTTAGGGGATGTGAGGAGATAGTGGAAAAAGTATGAGATACTGGGTAAGAAGTCTGCTTTTAACCCCTACCTCTCCCTCTGCCAGGGAGAAAATGTAGGGCAAATTGGGTGGGGTCTCTCTTTTTACATGGTCAAGTAGGGGCACCATTGTTTTACTTAAACTGGGAAAAGTTGAAATGAGGTTTTTGTTGCAGAGCCACAAAGACAACTGTCTCATCCCCAGTTTCCCCAAGCTCTGTGGCACTTACTGTGAGGAGGGAAGTAGATTTGGGTTTTCAGATGTCAAGTCTGAAGGGTGCACAGCACAATAGGCCCTTTCACTGGAGAGAGGGGTGCCACTTCCTCTCCATACCTGGCTTCCACGGTCAGTCCTGGGCTTCCCAATACTCTGCCCTCTTTCAGCTCCAGCGGGTCAGCCATCCTTGCTATTCTATGCCATTGGGCCTGTTGGACATTAGAAGATCTCTGGAGCCAAAGGCTTGGACTGAGAATGAGGCCTGAGCCTGGAAAGCATAGGCAGAAGACATCTACAGTGCTGCAATCCCCTGGGCATGGGCTCAGAGTCTGGACACAGGCCACCACCTGCCCTCACACCCAGGGTCTTCCTCACAGCATCTGCTGCAGGAAAGGGATCCATTCCTGCTCGACTCATGTAAATACACAGTGGCCCATCGGCAACTAACAAAGGAAAATAAGTCCCTACGTAAAGAGCTCCTGTTGAAAAGGCAGACCATGGAGAAGCTCTTAGAAGTGAAAACTAAGGATGTCATGGTGGCCCAGCTAGCACGCCAGGAGCTGCACAAGACTAAGGTGAGGGAGGTGCTAGGGCTAGCCCCTGAGTGGAAGGACCTGGTGGCCTCTGTGCCTTCTCGTGCTCTTTCCTGGCCCCCTAGGAGCTCCTGGAAGCCACCTGGAAATGGAACCATCGGCTGCAGGCCCAGCTCATCCTGGTGACTGACAATGTGAAGGGTAAGTGGGATTGTTCTCACCAAGAGGAGAGACCCTGGGAGGGCTGAAGGACATTGAGGACAGCTAGTGATTCTGTGGAGAAGGGCTGGTCCAGGTCATGCAGTGGGGGTGGTGGGCTCACTGTACCTCCCTCACTGGGGTTTTCTGAGGACACTTCAAGTCCAGACGGCACATCCTGGAGGACCTAGAGAGCTGACAAGCCAAGGTAAGCCTCACTCTTCCTGGCCCTTCTCTGTCCACTATTCCTGCTCCCTCCGTGTCTCTGCCAGAGACCTTTATTCTCCTGGCTTCCCTGCCTTCTGAAAACCCACTTCTTCCCCTTAGGAAGCAACTTTTAATGTGGCTCTAGCCAATGATGGGAAAGCTGGGCCAACTCTCTGTAACAATGACAGTAAGTTTAAAGGATTCACTTGGGCATGTGTGTCTTTATCTTTTGACCCAGCCTCCTCTGCTACTTGTTGACCTCTCTTGGTCATCCTATGTCTTAGCTCCATGCAGAGGTCTTTGGATGCAGTTAAGTGTCCCATGAAATATGCATGGCCTGGAGAAATGAACACTACTTTCAGTATGGTTCTAAGAGCTTCTGGCCCCAGGCCCACAGAACAGAGAAAGGACTGAGCCACAAACTCCCAGGCCCCTTCCTCCTGGTGAAAGTTGACCAGAAAGGAGAGGTTCTTTCCATGGAAGGAAGCAGCTGCTTCCCATACTGTCCTGAGCTGTGGCTACAGGGGCATAAACTGTGGATTCTGCTCCCAAACCAGGGTCACTGACCAAGCCCTGGTGGTGGGTGTGACTGAGAGAATGGGGGCTCTGCTTCTGCTCCCTTCCCTGACAATGTGCCCTCTATACTTGCCAATTCTTGCTTTTATCACTCATGTAACTGTGTCTCTAAAGATGCCTGGGAAGTGAGCTTTTAGGCCTATGTGCCCTTAGACAAGCACAGCATATGTTTAAAGGCCATTCTAGTATGTGGTTGTTGTCAGTCCAAAGAAAGATTTGCCACTGCTCCAGCTTTTCCACTAGCAGTATCTGGCTCATAGAGAAATGATCTTTCTTCTTATTCAAAGTAAGGTTTCTGAGAGCTAGTCATGAGTGTGCTTTTAAATGTAGATAAAAGCATCATTACTGGATGTTCGATCTGCACTTTGTTCTTAATAATGAATATAGTTTGATGCCAATGTGCTATGTATGTCAGTCAATACTTTGTTTGTCACACAAGCAACTCTCTCCCTGATGAGGCTTGAGAAGTGAGCTTTGACAATCATGAGCAAATAGCCCATGGGAGCTCACCCTCCAAAGGCCGTTCAAGTGTGTGCGTGATCTCAGTGAAGATAGTTTTGCCCCTGCTCCAGCTTTTCACAGGCAGTATCCCACTTGGATTGGAATGCCAATTCTGCTTCTCTTAGGAAGGCTTCTGAGAGCAAGTCCAGAATGTGCTTTTCATATGTTCATCAAAGCTTCCTTCCTGGAGGTTTGATCTACACTTTATTCCTGAGAGTGAATACGGTCTGTTGGCAATGTGCTATCTATACCAACTAATACCTGTTTTTATCATGAAAGTAACTTTCTCTTTGTGGATTCCTGAGCTGTGAGCTTATACACCTATGTACCACTCTCCAAGTGGAGCATACATGCCAAAGGCCATTCAAGTGTGTCATTGTTCTCCATGAGAAGAGGGTTTGCCACTGCGAGAGCAAGAAGAAAAGGGCATAGATCTGACATACCCCAGTAACAAACCTAGGAAAGGCTGAAGGTGCCAAGGTAGGGGCCCAATCCATGGGGAGGTAGGCTGATGACTCACCCATGCCCCCTAGAGGCAAGCAGTTGACTAAGGGCAACTATGGCTCTGGGGTAGAAAAACAGCCCCATTCACCACACTAGATGGTGGGCAGTGGAATGAACACCGGGATGAAAGAGGACAAAGTGGCAGGGTTGTGGATATGGTGCAGGCTCTGCTCCTCTCGCCTTGCCCCTTGGTGTCACCTAGGCCTCTGGGAAGGTCCATCAAGCACCCACCAGAAGAGGGTAGCTGTGGATATCTCTTGGGTTGGAGAGGCACTTTGCGGATATCAGCTAGTGCTGCCCACTTTGGGGAGGCCTGGGAAGGCTGTCCCACATAGACTAGCCGCCCCTGGTCTCAGCTGCTCAGGGGCTCTGGGCTTCCTGCTGATGACCCCCTGGGAAGTGTGGTCACAGCCAGTGTCTGGGAGGACTGGATGGTGCCTCTTGGGGCACCTAGGTGCAGCCAAACTCTTCCACGGCCATACCTGAACATACCTGAACATGCGTGATCTCAGAGGCTAAGCAGGATGGGGCCTGTTTTAGTGCTTAGATGGGAGATTCCCTGGGAATATCAGGTGTTGTAGGCTTTTGCCTCCTTTTCCTATTGTCACCCACCTCCTCGCACACTGGGCTGGACATCCTGAGGAACTCCATGGTGTGGACCTCCCCGATCTGCCCTGCCTCCTTTTGTCTTGCCTCTGCCACGACTTACTTCCCTACCCTGTCCCTCACATGGGAGAAAGAAAGGGCCTCCCTCCGGGCCCGCCGCCATCTTCCAGCAGCAGCAGCAGCATCAGTCTGTCTTCTTGTGTGAAAGTCTGTGTCTGTGTCGGGGCACTGGAGTGAGTCTCTTAGGGTCTGGTGCAGTGTGGCACGGGCTGTGACAATGGGTGGGCGTCTGTATCTCCTTGGGGAGAGGATCGGCCTATTGCTCCTTGGTGCTGCTTCTTCCTGGAGTGCCAGGATAAAGTGCAGCAATGGAACCCAGGGGCCGGTCTGGGGTCCAGTGGCAGCCAGCCTGTGACTGCGTCTGCGTGGCACCAGAGGGGCTTCTGGGCAAGCGTGGAGGCAGGCCCAGGGTGCTTGGTGGCCTCAGGGGCAGCAGGGGCTCCGTGTGTGTGTAGGCCAGATGGCTCCCCCAGCGGTGTTGGTGGTGAAGGATTGGCGTGGCCCAGGTGGCAGTGACGTAGGCAGGGTGCCAAACCAGGCCCGCAGGGCAGGTTCCCTGATGCCTAGGGCCACAGTGTGCCTTGAAGTGGCCAGACCTCTTGGGGTCCTCAGAGGCAGGCCAAATTTTCCCCCTCTGGTGATTTGCTGGCACCACCTTCCTCCATAAGGGACAAACCCATTCGGTGAAGAGAAGGAAGGACCAAAAATGCAGGACTTTCTGTCAGGTTATAGTTTAGAAGAGACCCCAGGCTTACTCTCTGCTCCCCAGAGACCCCAGTTTGAGGTCTCTAGTCTTCTTCCTCTACACGAGTTAGAGGAAGACTATGGGAGTTAGCCACACATAACAGACAGCAGGTTATGGATCCTGAGAAGCTTCTAGAGAAGTTTCAGCATTTGACTAACACGTTTGATTTGACTTGGAGGGACCTAATGATTTTACTGTCATATTGTACTACAAATGATAAGCAACAGCTGCACAACACAGGGCAGAGAGACCACATGCTATGAATCAAAATTTGGCTGATGGGGCAAATGAGGTTCCTACTCAAGACCCTCGGTGGAAATATTATATTAAACAGGGCAAGCAGGAGAGGCTGGCAGAGCATCCAGGGATGACATGCTGGCCTGTTTTATAGAAGGCATGTGGGATGTAGAAATAAAGCAAATAAACTTTTCCAGGTTAGCTGAGCTGACCCAGCATCAGGATAAAAATCTAGCCTCCTTAAGGGGAAGACTAGTGGAAGCAATCCAAAAGAATATTAACTTGGACCCTGAATCGGAAAAAGGGAGAATGATGATTAATACTCATTTTATTAACCAATCTCCTGATATCCACGGGAAACTCCAACCTAAGGCTCTATGACCCCAAAGTGATTCAAATCAGTTACTGAAGTTGGCTGTGTTGGTGTTCAACAACCGCAACCTGGAGGAGACAAGAATGTCAAAAGATTAAATGGTTAGGAGCTGTATTGCGGCCAATCCCCGTGGTCCAGTATGAGACAGGCAAGGAGACAACTGTCTTCTGATTGTGGTGTGAAGTCTAGCCAGATGTTTCAACTGTGGGAAACCTGAACCAGGCCATTTGGGGAGAGAGTGTCACCAGAAGGGGCTCAACATGGATGGCAGAGGGCGTAGGGTTAGGGTATTATCCTGCCCCATCTGCTTCCTCTGTGGTGCCCCAGGACACCAGATCCATGACTGTCCCAAGAAAGCAGCTAAAGAGATGACAGTGAACAAACCGTCTTCAGATTGACAGGGCCCAGGCTCTTGGAACAAAAGGAGCCATGGGTCATAATGAATGTCTCTGGTAAGCTTGTCACATTGGACATGGGAGAAATATTTTTCAGTTTTAAAAGCCTTTGGCGGTTACCTGTCCCCTTGTCCTCTCGCTTTCTTATTGACATCAAGGGGCAACACATTCGCAGGTATTTAACTGCTTTGCTTTGTAATTAGGACGATGGACATTCCACTTCCTTAATGTGAACTGTATTCCCCCAGGGATTCTGAGATAGTTCTGGAATTTCGGGAAATTCTCTAAGTAAACTTTTCAGAGAGCTGAGCTTGCCTTCTCCAAGGGCCCTTATTCAGTATGTAAATGACTTAGGCTTTGTTCTTTTCCCTGGTGAGAGAAGGCTCTCACCTAAGAGAGTTAAGATAATTTCTTCCCTCGCTATCCCCTCCAGAAAAAGCAACTTAGGAAATTCCTAGGAACCACAGGGCACTATTGGATATGGATTTCTCTATGTGGAAATTTTCTTAAGCCCTGGTATGAGGCTTTAACAGAGGAAGTTGTGGAAGGACTGACATGGGTTAGGGAATAAGAGAAAGTCTTCACATCTTAAAACAGACTCTTTTAAATGCACTCACTTTGAGAATACCTAATTTAAAGAAATCTTTCTTTCTATATCCTTTCATTGTCCTACAATTATGAGCAATCCCTCTCTGTCTGCTCAACCTCATTATTAAGTTTGTGTCTTCCAGGTTCCAGCAGTTTCACATTAAGATGATGGTGATGCAAGGATTCCAACAAATATAGACGAAACCTGTTATCAAGTGGCCAGAAACTCCCAACTCCTAAAACCCCTTTAGAGTAGGGAACCTCAGGAGGGTCCCTGATAGGTAAGCCAATGGCCCATTTTGACAGCACGAAGGAGCTACCAATGGTAATCATCCATTTCCCTTCAAGATTTCAGGACCGTATCTCCTCAGAGGGGAATGAGAAAGAACACTAAGAAAGGGGCATCAAGGCAGGTGGGAGGAAAACCTGGTCTGCAAAACTAGGAAGTCTGGAGTGGCCATTAGGAATATGGATAGGAAGTGACCTGGGTAACCAATGACCAATAGAAAAGGGCAATATTTCCTGGGGATGTGGAGAGGCCCTTGAAAGTCTTGCAGGCCAATTTCAAATGGACGCCTTTGAAACAAAATGACATAGGGATCAAAGTAGGTGCAGCAAGTCAATATATTTTGTAGGAAAGAAAGAGAAGCAAGGCTTATATCCCATTGATTTTCAAGTTATAGAGGGGAGGGAAGGGGGTAGGATGGGTGGAGGGAGGGTGATTAGTGGGATCACACTAGGTGGTTCATCCTATAAGGGTACCTGTGAATCTCTCTAAATGTAGAATAGAAATGTCTTAACACAGTAACTAAGAAAATGACATGAAGGCTATGTTAACCAGTTGGATGAAAGTATTTCAAATTGTATATAGAAACAGCTGTACCCCATGATAGTATTTCAAATTGTATATAGAAACACTGTACGCCATGATAGTATTAATGTACACAGCTATGATTTAATTTAAAAAAAAAGCAGAAAACTGGAGATATTTTGGAGCCTGAAGCATAAGCTTATGTATTTGCACATGTGTCTGTATGTGCATTTGTGTATTCTTTTCTATGTGTATATACTCACAATGACTTGTTATACTAAAAGATTATTTGAAGTTTGTATTAATAATGAGGGGTTTATTTCTGCTGGTTGTACTTACATCTTTTCCATTTAAGCCCCTTTGTGTTTCAATTCCAACCACACATTAATTCTTGGTGTATCCCTTGTCATTCTTAATTTATCATAATTGAGAGATACTAATCACTTCAGGAGAAAATTATTGAACTGGGAACTTTTCAGTTTATTGAAAATAAACAGCACAGGGGGAAAGAAGGAAACAAAAAGATGTCCGTAAATGTGCTCATCTGTAGGAAAGACTTCAGACACAGTTTGGCCTCTTGAGCTGAATAAAAAATTTATTGAGATTAAGTTGACAAAATTAGTTGAATACAAATATTATATCCTCTCTTGCAAAATAAATTTAGATATTACAGCTCTCTTTGAAATTTAATAAGACATGAATGAATATGATATGAAATACATAAAGAGGGATAAAAATTGCCAAGATAATCAATATTTTAAAATTATTCCAGAAATATTTCTGAGACATATTACTTTTGAAAGACTTACTCAATACATATGAAATATTTAGTATGTATGTACAGTCAGAAAAGATTTATGGCAATTTACATTTTACTGAGAAGAAACTTTAGGTAGTAGGAGTAAAAAACATGGAGTCAACAATTCATATCTCAGCCAGTCAACCCAGGTCTTCTCACTCTAAACCCTGCTTTGTTGCTACTGTTGGATTCTTTGGCATTTAATTTCCATTACTTTTCTTTGTGCTTTCCTGAAAATATGATAAAATGCTTGTAACAACATTAATGAACTGGCTGTTAAAAGTATGGGTGACTAGATAATACCCTTATGAGAGATATTTGCACAAACATTGAAATAAAGTTAACGTCTAACAATAGGAAGATAAAATTTCAGGGAAAAAGCCAGAGCTATATCTAATATATCTATATTTTATATCTGTTCCTATTATTAGGAACAACTAATATAAACTAATTCGAAGATATTCCCATTAAAAATTATTTATAATATTAGTTTACAGTAAGTTCTGTAAAATTTAATTAAAATACCAGATTTTTGTGAAAAGTTATCATTTTCTAAATGTGGTTATATGTAAGTTCAGCAGGTACAATTTGTATTCTTGTAAGATTGTCAAGCAACTATAAAACTTATAAGATTGAATTACTTCAGATGCAAATGATGTTATTAGGTCTTGACTACAGTAATTAGGCAAATAGTCACAAAAGATGAAACCTACATTAGGCATGGAGGAAGGCCAATATGAAGACTTTCTACACATCTTTTAATCATTTCCACATCTTCATATGCTATATTTATAATGTTATCAAAAATACGCCTTATCTGTTCTTTTACATTTTAACCTTCTTATTTCTTCCTGTCTTTGTGGCTCAAAGGAATAAAATCATCCTTTTAATTATCCCTTAACCATTCTTTCCTTGCAGACTGCCCATTCAATTCATAAATTCTTCCAAGGACGCCATGCTATTTCCTGTAAATACAATAAAAAAAATTCCACCATGTTGGTATATTTTAGGAATGCCATTAGACCACCAAGTTCATATGCTATTTAATATGGTTGCATATAAGTTATGAACATAATCACACCCTGCCATACTAGCGTTGTTTATGGGTATATATACAGCACAAAGAATTACATAAACACAAATATTAATGTTACATAAAGAAAGAAATTAAGAGTAGAAGGCATTAGAACTGAAAGTCCTGGCAGTTTTGCCTTCATGAGCAGTTCTGGTTTGCTTTGCTGGCATCATCACTTGCCAGAATCTGTAGCATTTTGAAGAAGACTGTCTTTTTGTGATAGGTTGATTTCATATCTTGGATGTTAAGGAATTGTCCAAGAAACAAAATAAGATAGCAAATGATGTAAGAGAAAATGGATCCAGGAACTTTATGCTTAGTATTTTGAATGGTAAGGGCAAACTTGCTAGAAAATAAAATTATGCTAGCTAATATATATGGTTAGCTAATAAAAAATAATTCTCAAATACAAAGTGATATTTACAAACAAACTAATATTCATATATGCATACATGTGGTCGACACTATTATTATTACCTTGTTCCCTAAAAATGTTTTATTTACCAAAGCACACTCTTTTTTTCCATACCCTATATACCACAAAAATGTGTGTTAAACAACAAACATTGGTAAACACTGTTTAACCTAGCATAATTATTGAAGTGGCCATTTGTTTCATGATTGTCTGCACATAGTTAACAACCTTAAGGATTTGAACTGGGTTACAGATCATGCTCATTTATGTGAATTCAAAAAGCATCCTGAAATTCCTCTTCCAAATTGGTAATTTTGATGAAGTTGTACGAGGTTGTGATTCTCAACTTCTCAGGGTAATTTTGTTAAGGATTAATCTTAGAGAGCATATGGCAACATTGTTCTTTAAGTTATGAAATACGTAAATACCAAAGAATTGGGTGACTCTTCTATGGTTCCTTTGTTTGTAAGGACAAACATCTTCCAAAAAAAGGGTTAAAAAATCTATTTTAGCAAATATCAAGATAGAATATAAAAAAAAATATTGACTTATCGTCACCTGAAAGTCCTTTTTATATAAGAGAATTATCATTCTTTTCATAGGCCCAAAGTGCATAAAAATTGGTGAATTGAAAAGGACCCTGCTTTGCATCATTATCCTTTTATTTTTTTTTTCCTCCTTTGCATCATTATCAGGGAAAACATGGTTTATATTACTTTAAAATTCATTGGCTAACAGTTATTAAATTAACCTTAAAAATGAATGAAAGAAGAATAGTATTTTCAGAAAATCCGGTATATTTTCAAGTAATTTGACTTTATTACATATAAGAATATCTGTCAGGCTCGGGTACTCAGATCTGCAACACTGCAAACAGATGTGTTCTGTGCTTACCTGTAGATACTATACTAAATACCCTTAAATATTGCTTCCAGACACAGCTTTCATTAATGAATATCCATATGTACTTGTGTGTTTGAATTTTATAATCAACATTATGTATTTTTTAATGTATAAGACATACCATCCCAGTGTGATATTTGAAAAACATTATAGAACTCAAACAGTAAATTAAGTCTACATATTCCACTGTTACACACATGATTCAACAAACAAAACTTTTATAAGTTTTCTTGTCTAACAAAATCAGGTACAATAAAATATGTAAAATTGGTTTGACATGAAAGCACTGTGTGTTTCCTAAGGCAATCAGTCTAATTGAACCATATCATTCACAAATTTCTAATATTGTCCCATTTTAATCAGCTCTCTTCAACACACAGTCTATTAATTGTGTATAATGAGTTGAGAAGGAAAGATAACAAGATAATAGTACCACCAGTCACAATTTTCTGTGATCTATAAACCCTAGGCTCAAAGCAGAACATTTTAAGGCACATGATTTGTCCCTTGGCAACTACATGACCTTTAAGAGAGGTATAAGGTATAGGGTATACCTATAAGTATCCACATTTGACTGTGGTATAGACTCTCATTTTTTTTAACTGAAGAAATCAAAGTGTTAGCAACAAGCAGGATGTGCACAGAGCAGTCCCACCTCCAAGTGGAGATCTATTCTCTTTTAGGGCACTGAACCAGTTAAAGGGAAGTGTCCTCATTGGTTGAACTTTAAAAGAAGTCAAATACAAATACATAAAAATGTTAATGACAGAATCTAGATGATGGTGTACAGATTTTCACTATAAGCCTGTTATAATGGATATTTTAATGACTGGGGAAAACCTTAAAACATTGGACCAAAAAAAGTGGAGAATGGGAGAATAGAAGAGAATGGAAAGCCTAGATGCTAGAAACCAAACAGCAAACGTTTTTATCACTGCACAGTGCTGCCCAAGGACCATGGAACACTGCTGGCCAATATGTCTGTCAGTTTGGAAGGGTATAACCATACAATGGAAAGATGAATTCAGTTATCCCAGCTTAACATTGGTTAGTTAATACTGTCAAACTAACTCCCCTTTTTCTGACACTCAAGCTCAATAAGGAACCATTTAGTGACTGTAATCTAACTTACTGCAAGAGATTTTTACAGCAAGAGAGAATATACTGGCCAATCAATAGCTACTTGGCAATTAATTTCTTTCCTGTTAATTAAACAATGGGAGCAATGTGTTTGTTATAATAGACTTAGACATTTGGTTAGGCGGACTGGTGAATATCACTAAAGATTTGATCACTAAGCCTGATCAAATCAAAGTTCATCCCCAAGAATTAATGTTTGAATTCAGTCAGAAATTGATTATAAAGGCAAAGTAGGCTCGGTGCAGTTGCTCACACATGTGCTCTTCCCACTCTGGGAGGCCAAGGGAGGTGGAATGCTTGAGTTGAGGAGTTTGAGACCAACTTGGCTAAGAATCAGACCCTATCAATACTAAAAATAGGAAAACAAGCCAGGCATTGTGGCAGGCACCTGTAGTCTTGGCTACTCAGGAGCCTGAGGCAAGAGGATCATCTGAGTCCAAGAGTTTGAGGTTGGGGTGAGCTATGATGCCACGGCACTCTACCAAGGGTGACTGAGTGAGACTCTGCCTAAAAAAAAAAAAAAAAAATTAGTGGTTCACCTTCAAAACAAATCCTTATGACCTTAGAATCAGAAAGTTTCCTGAGGTTGTGGTGTTTATCTATTATTTTCTCATAATTCATCGTTGAGACACTGTATTAATGCCTTCCATGGTTCCTCTTTTTATGCTTAAAGATGATGTTTTTATTTTACTCAGGTTAGAAAAAAAAAGCGGATTAAAGATTTAAACTTAAGACATGAAACCATAAAAATATTAGAAGTGTAGGGAAAACACTTGAAGAAATCGGCCTGGGCAAACATTTTATGAGGAGGACACCCCGGGCAATTGAAGCAACATCAAAAATACACTAGTGGGACCCGATCAAACTAAAGAGCTTCTGCACAGCCAAGAACACAGTAAGTAAGGCAAGCAGACAGCCCTCAG
>NW_003852572.1:3536939-3545530 GCF_000181295.1 Otolemur garnettii | reverse complement strand
GAAGAAAGAAAAAGTAAAATGCCAGGAGAAGATGCCACTTTAGAGGGTAAGAGCAGTAGAGCAAGGTGAAGATTAGTAAATAAGAAACAGAGAGAGGAGTTCTAAAAAGGCAGGACCAGAGCGAACTGCTTTTAAGATGTGGTGTTACATCCAGCAGGATCTGTGATCAATGTAAAAATATTTTTCCTTGATGGAGCTCCTGGTAGTGTTGGGCACCTGAGTGCTCTTTCAGAATGTGTGATAGCAAAAATTAATCCTATAACTGATTAATCCTATTAATTGATTTTTTAAAAAATTTCAGCTTAATTTTTATTAAATCATACCTGTATACATTTATGGGGTACAATGTGGTGATTTGATATACAATGTGGAGGAATGCTTAAATCAACTAATTAACATAACTATCACCTCACTCACTTATTTTTGTGGTAAGACCCTTATAATATACTCTTAGCTGTTTTGAAACATACCTTTGCACTGTATACACTAGGTGAGACCCCACTAAATACCCTCACTCTATTTGCCCTCCCCCCTCCTCTCCTCTCCCCTCTTTGTATGAATGTGTTAGTGTTTATATATTGGTTCCATAATAGTATTGAGTACATTGGATGCTTTCTTTCCTGTTTCTGAGATACTTTAGTAAGAAGAATATGTTCCAGCTCCATCCAGGTAAAAATAAAAGATATAAAGTCTCCCTCCATTTTATGTCTACATAGTATTCCATGGTATACATATATCACACTTTGTTTCTCCATTCATGGGTTGATGGTCATTTATGCTGCTTCCAATGACTTGGGTATTGTGAATTGAGCTGCATTAGTGGTGCAATTATCTTTGTTGTAAAATGATTTTTGTTCATCTGGTGCAAATATTTTTGTTGTAAAATGATTTTTGTACATCTGGTTAGATAGCTAGTAATGACATAGGAGGATTTAATGGTAGGTCAACTTTTGGTTCCTTGAGAATTCTCCATACTTTTTTCCAAAAAGGCTGTATTAGTTTGCAGTCCCACCAGCCGTGTAGAAGTATTCCTGTCTCTCCACATCAATGCCAACATTTGCATTTTGGGGATTTTGTGATGTGGGATAATCTTACTGGAGTTAGGTGATGTCTCAAAGTGGTTTTGACTTGCATTTCTCTGATGATTCAAGATGATGAGCATTTTTTCATGTGTTTATAGGCCATGCACCTGTCATCTTCAGAAAAGGTTTTGTTCAAAACTCTTGCTTACAAAGAAATGGGATTGTTTGTTCTCTTCTAATTGATTAGTTTGAGCTCTCTGTGGATTCCAGTTATCAAATCTTTGTCAGAAGCATAACCTGCAAAAATCTTCTCCCATTCTGATGGCTGTCTGTTTGCTTTACTTACAGTGCCCTTAGATGTGTAGAAGATTTTTAGCTTGATCAGATGCCGGTAATATATTTTTGGTGTTACTTCAGGTGCCAGGGAAGTCCTTCTCATAAAATATTTTCCCAGGAAAATATTTTCAAGCTTTTTCTCTGCACCCTTTTAGTATTTTATCCAGTGAGAATCAATTTTTGTTAGTGGTTAAAGGTGAGGGTCCAGTTTCAGTCTCCTACAGGTCACTATCCAGTTCTCTCAGCACCATTTGTTAAATAGGGGTTCCTTACCCCAATGCATGTTTCTGTTATGTTTATCATAGATCAAATGACAGGGGGCTGCACCTGTGGCTCAGTGGGTAGAGCACCAGCCCCTTATACAGAGGGTGGTGGGTTCAAAATCAGCCCCAGTCAAACTGCAAAAAAAAAAAAAAAAATAGCCGGGCATTGTGGCGGGCACCTGTAGTCCCAGCTACATGGGAGGCTGAGGCAAGAGAATTGCCTAAGCCCAAGAACTGGAGGTTGCTGTGAGCTGTGACACCATGGCACTCTACCAAGGGTGACACAGTGAGACTCTGTCTCTAACAAACAAACAAACAAACAACAGCAACAACAACAAAAAAAATCAAATGACACTATGTGGCTGAGTTCATCTCTAGATTTTCTATTCTATTCCATAGATGTAAGTCTCTATTTTGTGCCAATACCATGTTGTTTTGATCACTCCGGATTTGTAGTATAACCTGAAGTCCAGTAATGTGATGCCTCCTGACCTGTTTTTATTTCTAAGAATTATAGTGGCTATTCAGGTACTTTTTCTGATTCCATATAAAATGAAGTTTTCTTTTTTTCCACGTTCCTTAAAGATACTGGTGCTTTGATGGAGATTACATTAAATCTGTAGATTGCTTTTAACAATATTGAGTCTTCCCAACCATGAGTGTGGTATGTTTTTACATTTGTTAACATCTTCTGCTATTTCTTTTCTCAGGGTTTCATAGTTCTCTGTATAGAGATCTTTCGTGTCCTTTGTTACATATATTTGCAGGTATTTAATCTTCATTTGCACTATTGTAAAAGGAATAGTCTTTGATTATATTGCTGGCTTGACTATTGTTGGAATATATAAAGGCTACTGATTTGTAAGTATTTATTCTGTATCCTGAGACACCACTTACTCCTTGTTCAATTTTAAGAGCTTTATAGTTGAGTACCTGGTTTTTGCAGGTATAAGATTATGTCATCTATAAAGAGTGAGAGTTGGACCTCCTCTCCATTTGGATATCCTTGATCTCCTTCTCTTGCCTGATTATGGTGGCTAGGGCTTCCAGTAGTATGATGAATAACAGTGGTGACAATGGGAATCCTTGTCTACTTCCAGATCTGAGTGGAAATGCTTTCAATTTTATTCTATTCAATGTGACACTGGCTATGGGTTTGCTGTAGATAGCCTCTATCAGTTTAAGAAATGTCCCACCTAAGCCTATTGTCTTAAGAGTTCTAATTATGACAGGATGCTGGATATTATAAAAAGCCTTTTCTGCATCAATTGAGAGAATCACCGTCTTCCTTTTTTATTTTAATTATGTGCTGCATCATATTTATATATTTACATATGTTGAAACAACCTTGTAACCCAAGAATAAAACCAACTTGATCATGGTGTATAACTTTTCATGTGGCGTTGCATTATCTTTGCTAGGATATTATTGAATATTTTTGCATCAGTATTGATTAATGATATTGATCTATAGTTTTTTTCTTTGTTGGGTTCTTTTCTGATTTTGGGATCAGGGTGATATTTACTTCATAGAATATGTTGGGGAGGATTCCTTCCTTCTCTATGTTTTGGAATAGGTTATATACCATAGGTACTAGTCTCTCTTTGAAGGTTTGGTAGAATTCTAATGTGAAACCATCTGGTTTCGGGGGCGGGGGGTGTTTGTTTGATTTTGAGAGATTTTGTATAGTTAATGCTATTGTAGTGCTTGATATAGGTCTGTTCAAATGTTTTAATTCTTTCTGGGTGAGTTGGGGAAGGTAGCATACTTCCAGGTATTGGTCCATTTCCTCCACATTTTCATATCACTGAGAATAGAGTTTTTTTGTAATCATTTAAAAATTTTTTTTTTTTGTATTTCTGTCGTATCTGTTGTTATTTCCCCTTCATCATTTCTGATAGAAGTTACCAGAGATTTTACTTTTCTGTTTCATGATAGCCAAAGTATTATCAATTTTATGAATCTTTTCAAGGAATCTACTTTTTCCCCCTTGATCCTCTGAATAATTCTTTTCTGTTCAATTTCATTTAATTCTGCTTTAATGTTGGATAATCTTTTCTTCTGCAGGGTTTAGTGTTGGATTGATCTTCCTTTTCCAGATGCTAAGATGGTGTATTATGTTATGGAATTGCTCTCTATGTTTTCTTGATGAAGGCTTCTAATACTACAAATTTCCCTCTTAGGACTGATTTTGCAGTATCCCATAGGTTTTGATAGTTTGTGTCTTCATTATCATTTTGTTCCAAAAATCTAACAATTTCCTTCTTAATATCTTCTTTGACCCAGATATTACTCACCCTAAGGTTATTTAGTTTCAGTGACTGAGTATGAAGATTTCTGTTGCTGTTGAGTTAAACTTTTATTCTGTGGTAGTCCAAGAAAATACAAGGAGTAATTTTTACTATTTTATGTTTGTTGAGGTTAGACTTGTGTCCTAAAACATGATCATTTTTGGAAGATGATCTATGAGCTGATGAGAAGAATATGTATTCAGTTTTAGTAGGATGAAATGATCTATGGATGTCTGTTAAGTCCATTCGTTCTAGGGTCAAGTTTAAGTCCATTATTTCTTTGTTTAGTTTCTTCTTGGAGGATCTAACCAGAACTACATAAAGGAGTTTTAAAATCTCCAACTATTATAGTGCAGAAACAACTGCACTATAGTAGTTCAGATCCATTAGGGTTTATTTTATAAAAGGAGGAGCATTCACATAAATATTAATTATTGAAATGTCTTCATGTTTTGTGTTTTCCTTGACAAACATATAGTGTCCATTCTTGTCTTTATGTTTGTTGGTTTAAATCCTATTCTATCTGCAAATAAAATTGCACCCCCTACTTTTTTTCTGATTTCCATTTTCCTGGACTACTGTTGACCATCCCTTCACCCTGAATCTTATTTTATCCTCTGAAAGTAAGTTGTGTCTCTTGGAGGCAACAGATACCTCGCCTGACTTTTTTTTAATCCACTCAGCCAAACTATGCCTCTTTAGAGGACAATTTAAGCCACTTACATTGATCGAGAGAATTGATAGTTATGGTAGTGTGTGGTTGCCTTGCTTTTCAAAGGTCCAGTGCCTATTTAAAACCCTTTCACAACTGTGGATGCTAAGTTTTGTTCTTTAAATTCTGGGTGAGTTGACTTTGGTGGTAGACAATCATACTGGTCATTATGAAAAATGAGTCTGGGTATTTCCTGGAGAGCTGGTCTAGTAATGGCAATTTATTTATTTTTTTTAAACATATGGATATCAGTAAAGTATTTGATTTCTCCATCACAAATGAAACTCACTTTATTCAGATACAGGATCCTGGGCTGAAAGTTGTTTTGTTTTAGAAGGTTGAATGTTAATGACAATCCTCTTATGGTTTGAAAATCTTTGGCTGAAATATCTGTGGTCATCCTGATATCTTTCTCTTTGTAGGTAATACTTTTCTTATCTCTGGCTGCTTACAGGATTTTCTCCTTCATATTAACTTTGGCAAAATTAATTATAATGTTCCTGGGAGGTGCTTCACTTGGATTGAGTTGTACTGGGGTTTTGAAACTATCTACTATCTGAATTTCTGTATCTGTTACAATTTCTCTTGGGAATTTCTCTTTAGAATTTCTCTTGGGAAATTCTACACCATAATGACTGGAAGTAGAACTTCTGTGCCTTTAGAACCATCCTCTTCTAATTTGGGAATCCCTATGATTCACATGTTTGATCTTTTGGAATGATCCCATAACTCTCTCAAGGAGTATTTTGTACTTGTTCTCTTTTTTCCTGTCTCTTTGAATGCTTGGGATTGTTCAAAAGATTTGTCTTCAATTTCTGAGATCTTTCATTCTGCCTGCTCAACTCTATTACTGAGGGCTTCTATTATATTCCAAAGTTCCTTGAATGCCCTATTTCAATTCCTTATGCTCTGCTATATATTTCCTTATTATGTCCATATACTTGGTGACTTTGTCTTATAATTCATTAATGTCTTCAGACAACGTTTGAACTACTATTTGGATTTCTACTCCATAATTTCCTCCATTCTATTCATCTTATTTGCCGTTCCATATTCTGAATTCTATTTATGATATTTCAGCAATTTCTCTATGGATGGTATTTTCTGTTGTTATTTCCTTTGTCATGCTTTGGGGGAGTTGATCTACTCTAATTTTTCATGTTGCCAGAGTTCATCTGGTGGTTCTCCCCCTCCATGAGTATTTTCCACTATTTGGCAATTAAAACTGGCAGGGGGAGACTGAATCGGGGCCACAGGCACGAGAGCTAAGAAGACCTTCACCAATGATCCTGGGCTTGTGATTGTGGCTTTTACCCTTTCAGAGCTTCAGGTCCCTTTCAGAGCTGCAGCCAGAGACTCTGAGGGCCAGTCTGGTGAGATAATGCTAGCTGGCTCTGTCTGGATATCAGCCTACCTCTACCCTATCCTAATGAATTGTGGTATTAGGCTGGAATCTCAGCTGGGGAAAGACTCAAACACCTGTGACACCCTGTCACCCACCAGCAACAGCTGGATGAGGAGAACATGTCCCTCTCCACTACAATACCATTACCTCTCAACATCAGAGGGTCCACAGGTCAGAAGTTCCAATCAGATTATCCCAAGCAGTACAAATACTGCTCACTCAAAAGAGTTCAAAGGGTCACGAAGTGATCAGAAAGCAGAAATCTGTAGGCAAGGATTTGCAATCTGTGCAATTTCAAGGGGCTGGAGCAGGGTCCCCTCCAGTGGGCAGGGGAGTCAGGAAAGATCACCTGCCAAAGTCAGAACTGGTCCATCACTGTCTCCACACCTGCCACTAATTCAGGCCACACAACTGACTCAGCATGTGCCACCATCACTTTAGGTGTGCCTCTCTCCCTGCATCTCCTGCTTCCACATCTACCACTGTTTCTGTGTTGCTATTTGGTGGCCCACACAAAGCCTGGGTCACTCAGCATATTTGTCAAATACTCCAGGTTCTGCAGGGAGAAGTCCTTCAGGAAGCCAGGATACTGTGTGTTCAGAATTGCAGAGAAAATATTTCTTCACTTTTGTGGCAGGCAGGATGAAGCCTAGGCTCAGAGGTGGGACCTCCCTAGTGGAAGAGGACTAGGGTTTAGCAGCTCTCTCCTGTGGGGTAATGTGAAATAACCTCTATGGACCTTCCAGTAGGGGGAGGGGTTCTCCCATCCTCTTGGCAATGGATTTTATACCTGATCTTTATTTTCTTTCTTCCTCTTTTCTGGACTTGCATCTTATCTCAGCAGAGATGATGTTTCACTTTCCTGTCTTCTTTCCATGCTCAGCTCCCCCACCTTTGTCTTCACTGAGTCCGTTTCTGTCTAATGTCTCTCCCTCTGAACAGGATCCTCTGCCTAAAGCTGCTTCTATTGTTGGCCATCTTGTCCTGAACCTCCCACAAACTAATTTTAATCCTACTCAATTCACTTATCAAACCCTTCATATCAAAATCATATTTCACATAGCATTGTATTTAATATCTGGGATGTCACTAAAATCTGTTTTGTTCTGCAAGGATATTATAATATTAAGACACATTATAACTTTAGTCAGAGGTAGGAAAAATGTAGCAAGGCATTCAGAAGTGGTGTCTTTCTTAGACTTTCCATTATTTCAATTGGTTGGAGCAAAGGCTTTTTTTTTTTTTTAAACAGATCCCTGAAAACATGAAAATACTGAAGAGTGGATTTCAAAAGTAGTCAAACAATGACCTTCCAACTCTTAAATGGCCTGGGTTGACTGAAATGCCTGCTCATGCCCAGCTTTAAGAAGCTGTGAATTTTGATCCTTCAAACCATCACAGGCAGACTGTAGCTCCTCTTCAGTCTTTTGAGTGCTCAAAATGTGAGAGGTCTTCTGTTCCACTTCGGCTTTGTGCTTTTGCTGCAAAGTACTCTACTGAGAATCCAGTTCAGCCTTGGATTGGCCTGCTTGCTCCAACTTTTCCAAAAGACGATGGAAGGCCAGTGTTCTGTCAGTCACTTCCAGTTTCATCTTTCCATCTGAATCTCAGACTTCTGCCTTTCTGTTTCCATGGTATTTCTTAAAGTATTACAACATTCAGCTTCCACCTGCTGTAACCGCTGAGAGACAATCTAAGAAAAAGCACAAATCCTGATGAAGTATAAATAGCCTATTTCACTTAATAACCATAGTGAAGTGCTTCTTATAGGTGAAGGATGGAACCAGGCACTCACAGTGAAAACATCAATTGCATGAGATTCTATATTTTTGGTTCCTGACACTTTTGACAGTTTGTGCTCATATATATTTATTTCTGCACTACCAAATACGTTCCATAATGGAAGTGACTGTGTCTGTATTACCCTTTTTCTTCTCCAACACCTAGCACCACATATGGCATAGAGTGGTACTCAGCAAATACTGAGTGAATGAATTAATGCAGGCACTCTTAAAAAACTGATTTCAGCAACAGTGGAACATATAAACATAAAACAAAACTGCTGAGGGTATGAGACAGATATTACAAGAAATTAGCAGGAGCAGAGAAGAAAGAAGGGTTAGGGAATCCTTCATAAATGAAGAGCCACCTCATCTGAGATTTAAATAATGAGCAATTAGCCAGGCAAGTGCACATTTAAAAGGGTATTTTAAGCTGAGAAACAAGCCACAAAAAATTATGGAAGTTAGAAAAACACAGTTATCTATATAGTTTTCGAATGTTAGTGGGTAAAGCTCTAGCAAGGAAAGGCAAGACAGAAAGCTGGAAAAACAGTCATAAGCCAAATAAAATCATAAGAATATTTATATACCATGTTGTCAGAGCAATTGAAATTTTCTCTTTTAACTAATGGGGAGCCTTGTGACGTCAGATTGTATTTTTGGATATAGCCCTATAATTGCCACATAAATGACATGTGGGGTAGGAGACAGAACAGAGGAAGACAAAAATTCGTCAGGAAGCACTGTCTATACAAAGATCTGCCTGACCATAACTAGGGCA
>NW_003852572.1:3514982-3536795 GCF_000181295.1 Otolemur garnettii | reverse complement strand
GTAGCTGGGACCACAGGCGCCTGCCACAACGCCTGGCCATTTTTTGGTTGCAGCCATCATTGTTGTTTGGCAGGCCTGGGCTGGGGATTCGAACCTGCCACCTTAGATGTATGTGGCTGGCTCCTTAGCCGCTTGAGCCACAGGCGCCGAGCCAAACTGAAGAATTATTTAAGAGGTAAAATCAGTAGAACTTGATAATTAATTGTAGGAGTTAAAGAACATGAAGGAAATAAATCCTGACAAGTGTTATTCTTATGACTGAACCATAAAGTAACAAAGAAATATGATAAACCATGATTAGGTTTTGGATGGCACCTGTGGCTCAAAAGGGTAGGCCGGAGGTGGCGGGTTCAAACCCAGCGGCTGGCAAAAACAAAAAAAAAGAAAGAAAGAAAACATGATAGGTTTTAAGCAGGGAAGAATTTTGTTTTTCACTTGTTGAGTTTGAGGTGTTTGTGGAATACCCATATGTCAACAGGAACTGGATATAAACCAAATAGATTAGGGAGATGAATATTAGGGAGACATTCATCTAAAGGGATGTAATTTTATATTTACCTTAATGGAGGGTGAGAGAATGTATCAATGAGAATAATACTGGGCTGACATTGGTATGCTGAGAAACATTATTTAATGGGCAGGAAGTCTGAAGTAAAAGCAAACAGTAGAAAATCCCCAGATACAGAGAAAGAGAATCAAGAGAATTGCAATGTTCTAGTAGTCAAGTGAATGGAAAGCATCAAGGAATACGTGATCAACACCAGGAAATATCGCAGAAAGGTGCAATACAGGTAAGAATTAGAAAATATCCATTAGATTTGACCATTTTAAAGTGTTTCTAAATGCTCATAACCAGAAGTGTTTTTGAATTTTGAATTTTTTTGGATTTTGGAATATTTGCATTTATATGAACTATCTTGGGGATGGGACCCACATCTAAACACAAAATTGATTTGTGTTTCTTATACACATACATGAAATGTAATTTTATATTTTTAATAATTTTTGCATGAAACAATGTTTGTGTTAGGTACTTATGTGAGAAATTCTTCACTTGGGGTGTCATGTCAGTGCTCAAAAAGTTTCAGATTCTGGAGCATTTAGGATTTGGGATTTTCAGATTAGGGATGCTCAACCCATATGACATTCTAGAGAAACTAGGGCCCTAGACCTAAAAGGAACTATATTTGCCTTACTCATCATTATTCTGTATCATCATCATCATTTAAACAAATGAATAAATGGAATCAATTCTCCAATGGCTTAAAATAGGCTTTTAGACTCACTGCCAGGCAAATAAAAGTGAAAATGAACACTCTACCTATCAGGTAGGTGATAAAGATCAGAAGGCAATACCTGGCTTCTCTGTTCAGCAGCAGTCAGCTCCTTTTGCAGCAGGTCAATAACTTTATCACGGCCCAGCAAGAGTTCCTCATATTCTTCGATCTTCCTCTTCATCAATTTCTGACATAAAAATATGTTACACAAAATGAGTTAAAAGATAAGCACTATTTACTGATTACCTTTCAAAATGTCATGTAGATGTAGACACTTAAATTTCTGAATGTTGAGTATGACACATTAAAGAGTGGGACAGTTGCATGCCAAGCGGCCCATACAGCAGCAACAAAGAATTTACAAAATGTCTTCTCCAGGGGGAGGTAAAGCAAGATGGTGGACTAGAGACAACTTCTTTGCAGCTGCTTATGGTGAGATTGGGGAGAAAGGACTCCAGGCACCTCTGGCTGGTGGTCCCTGCCAAGAAACATTCCTTCAGGGGTACAAGAAGGCAGAAGGAGACTTCAGTACCCCAAGATGAGGTTTGGAGCAGTGGAGCAGTATTTTCATTCTGGCAGAGGGTAGCTGGTGCAGTGTGTGGCAATGGTAGTGGATTTTCTGAAAATATTATTTTTATTTTAGAACTGACTTCTTTGATTTGAAATTTTGAATTTGATTTTTATTTATTTTTATTTTTTATTTTTTTAATGATAACTCTATACACTAATGCATTTATGTGGTTCAGTGTACTGATTTGATATACAATGTGAAATGCTACATTAAACTGATTAACACATCTGTCACAATTATAATCTTTTCTTAATAGTTTTGAAATGACTATTGAATGATGCACATTAGGTGAGGTCCTGCCAAGTACCCTCCCTCCTCCTGCCTCCCCCAACCCCTCCTTTCTCTCTCCTCTTCCCTTCTACTTTCTTTTACCATTCATATGAATGTGTAGGTGCTACTATATGGATTTCATAGTAGGATTGAGTACACTGGATACCTTTTTTTCCATTCATGAGATACTTTGCTAAGAAGAATATGTTCCAGGTTCATCCAGGCAAACATAGAAGATGTGAAGTCACCATCTTTTTTATGGATGTATAGTATTCCATGGTGTACATATAACACAATTGGTAAACCATTCATGTGTTCATGGACACTACGGCTGTTTTCATGTCTTGGCAATTATGAATTGGGCTGCAATAAATATTCTGGTGCAAATGTCTTTGTTGTAAAATGATTTTTGGTCATCTGGGTGTATAACTAGTAGAGGAATTGCAGGATCGAATGGTAGGTCTACTTTTAGTTTCTTGACTATTCTCCAAACTTCTTTCCAAGTAAGTCATATTACCTTGCATTCCCACCAGCACCGTAGAAGTGTTCTCTTCTCCCCACATCACACCAGCATCTGTAGTTTTGGGATTTTGTGATGTGGGCTAATCTTACTGGAGTTAGATGATATCTCAAAGTGATTTTTATTTGTATTTCTCTGATGATTAAAGATGATGAACATTTTTCCATGTATTTATAGGCCATACACCTATCTTCTTCACAGAAGTGTCTGTTCAAGTCTCTTGCCCACATAGAAATGGGGTTATCTGTTCTTTTCTTATTGATCAGTTTGAGTTCTGTGGATTCAAGTTATCAGACCTTTGTTGGAAGCATAACCTGCAAAAATCTTCTCCCATCCTGTAGGTTTTCTGTTTGCTTTACTTATTGCGCTCTTGGCTGTGCAAAAGCTTTTTAGTTTGATCAGATCCCAGTAATGTATCTTTGGTATTGCTTCAGTTGCCCAGGGGATCCTCCTCATAAAGTAACCCTCTTCCTTGGACAGTAGTACCAAAGAAGATGAAATACCTGAGAATTTATCTAACAAAGGTTGTGAAAAATCCCTATAAAGAGAATTATGAAACTCTGAAAAAATAAATACCTGAAGATGGTAACAAAGGGAAAAACATACTATGCTTATGGCTGAGAGGAAGCAACATTGTTAAAATGTCCGTACTACCCAAAGCAATCTACATATTTAATGCAATCCCTATTAAAAAAAGCATTGCCATATTTTAAAGAGCTTGAAAAAAATAGTGCTTCGTTTTATATGGAATCAGAAAAAAACCTCGACTAGGCAATATATTACTCAGAAATAAAAACAAATCAGGAGGTATCACTTCACCAGACTTCAGGCTATACTATAAATCTATAGTGATCAAAGAGCGTGGTACTGGCACAAAAACAGAGAGGTAGATTTATGGAAGAAAACAGAGAATCAAGAGATGAACCCAGCTACTTGTTGTCATTTGATAAGCCTATCAAAATCATTCAGTGGGGGAAATATTCCCTATTTAACAAATAGTGCTGGGTAAAACTGGCTGGCAACCTGTAGAAGACTGAAACTGGACCCCCACCTTTCACCATTAACAAAAATTGATTCTCGCTGGATAAAAGATTTAAACTTAAGACATGAAACTATGTAAATACTAGAAGAGAGTGCAGAGAAAACACCTGGATTAGAGTTTAATGCAATTTTAAAATCAGCAGACTAAAAAGAAACCAATTTCTGACTACTGTATACATTCACCAACTAACCTCAGCTTCTGAGCACAATCTACCTGATTAGTGGAGTATAAGGGAAGGTACAGAGAAGAAAAGATGACCACGGTCATTCAAAGCTGGTTTATGTCTGTGATGCCAGCACTCTGGGATGCCAAAGCAAGTGGATTGTTTGAGCTAAGGAGTTCAAGACCAGCCTAAGCAAGAGGGAGACTCCTTCTCTATTCAAAATGGAGAAAATACCTGGACATGATGCCTGTAGTCCCAGCTACTTGGGGGGCTGAGGAAGAAGAATCATGGAAGCCCAAGAGTTTGAGGTTGCTATGAACTAGGCTAAAGCCATGGAACTCTACCCAGGGAAAAGAGTGAGACTGTCTCAACAAACAACAGAAAAAGGAATAAGAAGTACATCACAAAGAAGCCAATGAGGAGCACACTTAGATCAAGTGAAGAGCAGTGGGTAAAAGCAAGTAAGTGGCTGTGATGATTTAACTAACCAAAACGGTGGTCATTCTACTGAGTTTTAGCAACTAACTGCTGCATTTTTGTTTCCACATCTGCCTGGGTTACTAAGAGAAATAAATCATCTTCATGAAGAGGAACTTGTGTTTCAAAGCTGGCGTCTTTCTCTAGGAACACCTGTTGCATGGAACTCAAAGTACATTCCAGAGACACTATACAAGTTACGCTCCACAAATATTGCACAAACAAAACTCTCAGACTAATTTCTAAAGATAGACACTGAGAATTGATAAGACAGTAGCTTTCTCTAAATGACATTTTGAATGTCAAAGAGACTGCTTTAAGAGAGATAGGCCTCACAGCAACTTTCCAATCTAATAGCAAGCCTATTTTTAAATTCAGAAGTCAGCCTAAACATCAATTTTGATTAAAAAATATATTTTCTGGCAAGGCATGGGAGCTAATGTCTGCAAAGCTAGCACTTTGGAGGCCAAGAGGTGAGGATGGCTTGAGGCCAGTTCAAGAACAGCCTGAACTACACAGTATGACCCTGTCTTAAGAGTATCACTTAAGCCCGAGGTATGATGACACTACTAACCTCTAGCCTAGGAAATAGAGCAAGATATGTCTCCACAAGGTGTATATATATGTGTGTGTGTGTGTGTGTGTGTATGTATATGTGTATATATATATATATATTCTAGTAACCATGATATATATTACAAGAAATAGTGAAAGTATATTTTTTAACTTCTAAAAAGATTAATGTAATAAACATACAAAGTAAAGTAAGATTTCTGTTAAATCCCGGAAACATCTTTCACTATCACACTCAAGCTCTAGACTTCAGTGAACTTTTCATGTCCTATAAGAGAAAATTCAAATTAATGTGTCTTTTTTTCAAGAAGGTCTAAAACTGGAAATTGAAATCTATCCTCTAATCTTGTATTCAAAGAATGATTCTCTCAGAGAATTGGAAGTGCTTCCAAACCCACACCACCTCCCCAGATATTTTCACCTGTCATTCTTACATGCTTTTAGATCATGCTCATTTTAGCTGGATCTTAACAGAATGAAATGAAAAGAAATTGACTGATGACAAGCTGTTAGTATTAATGCTGCCATCAGTTTTTAACTTGTGTGTGTGTGTCTCTGTGCATGTGCACCGATTTATTTTCTTAAGATGGATGGCTGAACATGCTGCCCAGCTCTTAGCTTGCCTATTTTGCAGTGGTCCTTCAACTATTGCTAATTACTCATTTTCTGATGCCTCGAATTGACCTGGACTCTCCTTTCTGAGAGTTAAAAAAAAAAAAATTGTCAAATCGTTGATTATCTGAATTCTGACCTCCTGATTATGAATTTGGAATCTTGTGTTTCAAGTGTGTAAACATGCAGTCTTTCATTAATCAAACACATCTACTATAATTTCCTGTAAGTGTCGCATATTGTTTTCCTTTGCTGAGACTTTGCATTTGCCACATGACTGAAATACCTTCCCTAGCTAGAATGTATTCTGCCCATCATGGCTTTCCCTCTATCCCATCTTTCCAGGTAAGCTTCCTTGACTGTGACACTCACAATAACCTCTTTTACCTCTTAAAATACTTTGTATTGCTGCTTGCTTTGACATTCATAATGGCTCACATTATGATGGTTCTGTTAACATATTTATATGTCCTGGTTTTTCCATATTTTAAGCATCTAATTTGTAAAAGCCAGATTTTCTATTTCTCCATCCCATAGTGTACATAGTCCTTAAGCAGAAAAAGGACATAATGAAAGCTAATAGGTAAGATTAAGGACTTAAGGATACAATTTTAACTATACACACAGCAGTATGCCATCCACATACAGAAGGTACCACTAATACTACAAGTGACCAATAAAGTAAACTCCTGATGAATAAGAATAACTTTGTGCTAAAGTACTTCAGAAAAAAAATCTTTCATGATACAAAAGCATTCATAAAACAAAAAAATAAGTAGGTGGGGGGGGTGAATCATTGCTGGACCTGTTGAACTAAGAAACACCCACCAATTAGGCTATAACAAATTCATCAAGATAAACATTAGTTTTGGAGGTTTTCTGGTGTTCCCTAATGACAAAATTACCTACCACAATTCTGCTGATTTCTTCTACTACACATGCTTCTCATTACTACTGTAATACTCTAGCTTTTTTTTTTTTTTAATCTACTAAGACTTTAAAAAGTGACTTACTGAATTACTGATTAGTAATCATGTACTAATCTACTGGACTTCATGGTTTTTTATCCTAATTTTACAAGATATTCTCCACTCTTACCTGTGTAGCTTGTTCTGCCTGTGTCTGGCTGAGCTGGGCTTGCAAAGTATTAATAAGGTCCTCGTTCTCCTGGAGCTGTTGCTTTAGCCTCACAAATTCTTCCTTCTCTGCAGAAGTCTTATTAAACTGAAGGCATAAAATGAAAAACAATTTAATTAAGCACAAAAATTAGCACTCTTAATTCTTTCACCTCCCTTTCTTGTTTGCCCTAAAAACCTATCTTCCTTCCACTTTCCATATAATATGAAAGTGAATCACATGCACCGTGGTTTTCAAAAAGTAGTCATCAAAATTTATTGGTCAAGGGAAAACAGAAGCAGTAGCAGAAACTTTTCAATTTTTCTGAATCTTCACATAGGTGACAGAACAACCAGATAGTAAAACCAAAAAAAAAGAAAAAAAAAATATTGAGAACATTTAAAATAAAATTAGGAGGCTGGTCCTATAAACCCTGAAATATAATCAAGTAGGAACAAAGCACCAAAATCCATAATACCTACATGGTGTTAAAATCTGTAGAAGGAAAAGAAGGCAGGGATAGTGGAATCTGATGGCTGTGAGAACAGGAAAACCCCCTAATAGCCAATGTAATTATTGGAATGCACAGTTGGCTGATTTGATTTGAGAATGGCAGCAGAACTTTCTCATTCTCTAATTCTGGCTACGTGCAAGAGGTCCACTTTAGGAAGAACTCAAAGAGCTAGAGCAATCTAGTCCCTCGAATTCTCAAAACTGACCCATCAGGGCTCCCGTGCTAAGAGGAAAATTAAGTAAGATAACAATAAAACAGACAGAAGAAAGAGAACATCTGTGTGCATGCTATATAATTCAGTGTCAAGTAACTACAGCTGGCTATAGAGGGCTTGAAATATATGTCATGGAAAATAAAAGTTAATTTTTAATATGAATTAATTTAAATTTTAAAACAACATATTAATTATTTTTCCATTAAATACAACTTTGTTTTGGAATGATTATTTTTCACTTTATCTGCTGCATCATGTAAGATACTATTCAGGAGCTGTGCAAGTAACAAGTGTACAGGAGTTGGTACCAATGGGTTGAGTCTCTTCAAATAATATTTTTCTATACTCTTATTTAAATTGTGATGTGTTTATTAGAATACATAATTCAGACAGGATGATTAACAGTTGATATAAATATTAATCATAATTGATAATTAAACTGAAATATAAACACTTATTCTTTCAGTTACAATTTAATTATTTTCCCAGTTCAAAAATAAGTGTGATGTAAGCATTCCAAATTGTATCAAAAATCAGCACATTGTACTCCATAAATGCATTAATGTACACCTAAGCAAACCTATCACTATGGAACAGTGCTAGCTGGTAGAGACAAAAGTAAAGGGCAAGAGAAGTCAGAGAATCTCAAAAATCCAGCTCCCATGTATTAAAAAACAACTCAAAAACTAAACAAGAAAAGAAGGAAGTTTGATAAGAAAAGACTTCCTTTGTGTTTCACAATACAACTTCTTTAAAAGAAAAGAAAAGAAAAGAAGCTTCCCTGAGTCCACTTTCCTTCTAAAAGTTTAGAAAAACAAGTTTGTACCAAAGTAAGGAACAGAAATAGATCAAGGTTGAATCTCATATAAAGTTACTATAAAAACCCAAAGCAGCATGTTAACACTCTCAGCCCCTCATCCCGTGATGCTCTGCACCTCCTGGGGATACTACGGATCCCCACCAGCAAGATGACTCTCACCTGATGGCCCCTTGACCCTGGACTTAACCTCCATAACTGTAAACAATAAATTTCTTTTCTTTTTAAACTACCCAGTTTCAGGTATTCTGTTACAACCAATGGAAAACACACTAATACAGAAAATAGGCACTGAGACGTGGGTTGTTGCTGGTAATAAATATGTAAAAACGTGGACGTGGCTTTGGTATTGGGTAATAGACAGAGGCTGGAAGAATATGGAGGAGCTGGCTAGAGAAATCCTAGATTCTGGTGAAGGCTGAGAAGACAAGAGTTTGGCACTCCCTACAGACTGGCTAAGTGGTCATGACCAGAACACTGATAGAAATATCGGCAGTGAAAGTCATTCTGATCGAACAGAGGAAAAAGGTATTGGAAACTGGAGTTGAAGCCATTCTTGCTGTAAGCTGGAAGTGAACTTGGATAAACCACGCTTGAGGACTTTGTGGAAGGCTGGATTTGAGAGTGATGAACCAGAGTATCTGGTAGAAGAAATTTCTAAGCAGCAAATTTCATGACGGCCAAGACAGATTAAAAATTTCATTTCAAAGCTGCTGCATGAGTACTTCCAAGTGCTTACAGTGATGTACTGGAGAAAAGGGAAATGAGAAAAAAAACTGGAAAGTTTGCAGCTGGTAGAAAATGATAGAACAGTTTCAGTAGAAGAATCAAAGTCACCATTTGCTAAAGAGATTAGCATGGTTAAAAGACAGCCAGATGCTAATAGTCAAGGCAACAACAAAGGCCTTGAAGGCACTTCAGAAACTTTTCAGGCTGCCCTCCCATGATATGCCCAAAGAATGAGGAGGACAGAATGGTTTCTGGGATTTAGCCTAAGGAGAACACTTCCCTGAACCATCTCAGGATGCTTCTCCCTACCACTGTCTGGTATAGCAGTGGTGCAGTTGGCTCCAGATTCATGCATACAACAACTCCAAAAGGTGTGAGTTATAAAACCCTTGGCAGAGAAGGGGAAGGTGGGAAGGGGTGGGGGGACAAGGGGTGTGGTATACATTTGGGGAGCAGGACACAATCATAAGAGGGTCCTTATCTAACAAATGCAACCAATGTAACCTTGTTCTGTGTACCCTCAATGAATCCCCAATGAAACAAACAAACAAACAAACAAAAAAATCCCTTGGCAGAGTCCATGGTCCATGTGGTGCTAATTCTGCAGAGTTGTAGAAAGCAAGGTGTGAAGGCTAGAAAATTCTCAAAATGTGACCTAGAACGCAGGACAGCCAAGACAGGTTAGTCTCAGAGAAAGAACAATTATAGAGAACACCCACAAAAGTCATGCTGAGTGAAAGTGTGGGATTGGAACTGCCGCAAGGTGTCCCTATCAAGGAAATGCCCAGTATAGCTGTGAGTACAAAGCCACTAGGGTAATACCACTAGGGTAACGGAACCATGGTAGCAGGACTGCCACCAGGACTTCACAACCACAGACCTACCAGTATGCAAGGCTAACCTTGGAGAGCTGCCTAGACAGGGCAGAGCAAAGCTACAGGGACAGGACTGCCCAAAGTCTTAGTGACCCAGTCCCTACACAGTGTGCAGAGGAGGCTGGACGTAGAGTCAAAGGAGATAACTCTGGGTTCTTAAGACCCAATGTCTCCTCTCTTATGTTTCAGACTCGCTGGGGCCTCTCAGCCCTTTCCTCTTTCCTATTTCTCCCTTTCAAATATGAACATGTACCCTATGTATGGCCCTCATTGTAACTTGGAAGGACATAACTTATGTGGATTTCATAGGCTCACAGACAAGACTTTGTACTTTCCACTCAGTGCTGGGCTGACTTAATAGTTTGGGACTGTGAGAATGAAAAGAATGCATTTGTACATGAGAAGGGCAGGAGTTTTAGAGGGCCAGGGGTGGAACGCTGTGGTTTGCGCGCACCCTCCAAAACTCTTGTGCAAACTTAGTACCCAATGTGGCAACACCAGGGGGTGGGGGAGGGGTTTTAAGACACGACTGGATTGTAAGTCTCTGCCCTCAGGAATGGATTAATTCATTCATGCTTAATGGAGGAATGTGTTAATGGGTACCATAGGAGGGGAACTGGTGGCCCTATGAGAAGAGGAAAAGAGACTTGAGCCAGCAAATTAACACGGTCACCCCCCCCTCACTCTGTGATGCCCACATCAGTTTGGAGCACCACAGAGAGAAGACCCTCACCAGGTGACTCCCCCACTTGGCCATGGGGTTCTCACCATTCACAAGAGATCAATTCATTTTCTTTACAATTTAAAGAAAAAGACTAAGGCGCTTACATGTAATAAGTGCATCCCAGAAGGATATTAACAAAGTAAAAACGATAATTATCACAAAAGAATTTTTTAATATCTAAAAAATTACAGGACATGAGAAAAAACATGAATCAGAAGTTTAAAACTCAGAAATGAAGTGACAGAGCTCATAAAAATTTGCTATGAAAAACACTTTTAGACAAAAAGATAAAGAATGAAAATGAAAGTAAACAGAAATAGAATGAGTTATGTTAAATAAAACTAAAAAAGAGGAGATTTTAAATGAAAAATTGATAAAAAGAAGATAAAATGAACCTAGAGAAAGTGGTCAACTACTGAAGATAATCAAAGATCAAACATATGAATGATAGAAGTACCCAAAGAAGTAAACCAAAACAAGGGAACATATCAAACACTACACACTATCTACTTCAAGAAAACTCTTGTGAAATAATAAAATATGAAATCAGAAATTGGAGGCCTAACTATAAATATCAATCAAAAATTCCAATGTAATTCCAATGTATCTGGTAATAAAATTACTAGAGAAAATGGAATAAGAAAGGAAAGAAGGGAGAGAATGAACAAGTGAGGGAGAAAGAAATGAAAGAAGAAGAGTGAGGAAAAAAAAGAAAAATATAAGAAGAGGGAGGAAAAAAAAGAAAAATATATTTGTCATTTAGTAAATTAGTGATTTGTTAACCTAATGATTGTGAAGATCTTATACCCCTACTTGGGCAGCTTGCTTTGCCTGTGCCTCGATAAGCTGGGCTTCCAAAGTGTTAATTCATTCCTCTTTCTCTTGGAGTTTAATTTTTCTCTCCGCTTCTTTTTCTGTAGAATGCTTTTCATGCAGAAAATGTGGACAATAAAGTCATTTCTTTACAAGAATTACAATTAATATATATTTGATCTTTTGGTCTAATTTTCCCATTATAGACACTTAATTATAGTTTTATTAGAATGGGGAAAACAAGAAAAACCAGCTGACCTAACTCCAAGTAAGGAATCTTTTGGTTTTCCAGTTACAATATGACCATGCAGCTCTCATTAGAACCATCCTCCCACAGATATTAGCTATTAACTGTGCTTAATACAGAGAAAAAGTTATTTGAAAAGATTGGAGCGCAACCAAATCAGGAAAATGCTGGGAAGTGATCTTTGGGAAACATGGCACTGAGTTTCCCATTTGGATGGCTTTTTGTCTCAGGGAAAAACCAATCAATGTGATGCGTGACTAAGCTTTTTTGAAAAACCAGGCTATCTTGAAGAATCAAGACTAGAGTTCAGGAAACTACAGCTGCTAAGTGAGCAGAAAAACACTGGAAAAGAGCCAGTGAGAGAAAAAAAATATCTTTCAGTAATCTATTTCTTTCAAAACTCTTAGACTGAGAAGTTCTCTGCTGAGATTCTGCCTCTGTATTTAATTAGACCTCCCAAAATGAACCTATTCTTCTTTACAGGAAGTACAAAGAATAATATTTATTCTTTCTTTCTCTCTTTCACATAATAGTTAATCAAGCATATGAGTATTGTTAAAATTTCTCCAATTACATTTTCCACAGAATAGCTAGCTATTTTGGTTTATTTAAATTAGTTAAAGCGCTGCTATAGCTAATTTCCAGAATTTAGAAATCATTTATTTAACAGAGGAAGGGAATGAGCTGTAACATAGTAACTGGCTAAAGGTCTCAAAGCTAAAAATTAATTAAAAAGCAAAATAAAGTGGATAATTTAAAACCTACTAACACAATGATGAGAAAATTAGAAATATTAAAGCAACATGGGGAGAGAGGTTAGCACTACCACAGTGGTGGAAGAGAATCGTCAGAGAAAAAAAAAAAAAAAAAAAACAAGGTAAGAAGAATCGAGATGAAGAGATTATTTGAAAAAAGATTCTAATTTTTAAGTATTGATTTTGCATCCCAAGACACTGCCGTATTTCTTGATCACCTCTACGAGCTTTGTAGTTGAGTTTTCCAGGTATAACATCATGTCATCTGCAAAGAGTAAGAGTTTGACCCCCTCTGATCCTATTTGAATACCCTGGATCCCATTCCCCTCCCTAATAGGGATGGCTAAAACTTCTAGTACCATTTTGAGTAGCAGTGGTGACAATGGGCATCCTTATCTACCTTACGATCTGAGTGGAAATGCTTTCAATTTTACTCCATTCAATACAATATTGGCTGCGGGTTTGCTGTAGATGGCCTCTATCAGTATAAAAAATGTCCCATCTAAGCCTTCTTTCATAAGAGTTCCAATCATGACAGGATGTTGGATACTGTCAAAACCTTTTTCTGCATCAATTGATAGAATTACGTGGTCTTAGTTTTTTATTTTATTTATGTGGTGCATTATATACCAACAATAGTCAAGCCAAAAAGATAATCAAGAACACTAGCCCTTTAACAGTAGTGCCAAAAAAGATGAAAATCTTGGGAATTTATTTAACAAAGAATGTGAAAGATCTTTATGAAGAAAATTAAGAAAGTCTGCGAAAAGAAATAACAGAAGATGTTAATAAATGGAAAGACATACCATGCTCATGGCTGGGAAGAATCAACATTGTTAAAATGCCCATACTACCCAAAGTAATCTATAGATTTAATGCAATCCCTATCAAAGCACCAGTGTCCTACTTTAAAGAACTTGAAAAAATAGCACCACGTTTTATATGGAATCACAAAAAAGGCCAAATAGCCAATACAATTCTTAGAAATAAAAAAAAAATCTGGAAGCATCACACTACCAGATCTCAGTTTATAGCACAAATCAATAGTGATCAAAACAGCATGGTACTAGCATAAAAATAGGACGTAGGGGCGGCGCCTGTGGCTCAAGGATTAAGGCACTGGCAGCACCTGCTGGAGGTGGCAGGTTCAATCCCAACCCCGGCCTAAAACTGCCAAAAATGATGTAGATCTATGGAATAGAACACAGAATCTAGAGATGAATCCAGCCACATATGGTCATTTGATTTTTGACAAGCCTAACAAAAACATGAATTGGGGAAAAGAATCCCTATTTACCAAATGGTGCTGGGCAAACTGGCTAGCGACCTATAGAAGACTGAAATTGGACCCACACCTCTCACCACTATCAAAAACTGATTCTTGTAGGATAAAAGATTTAAATTTAAGACATAACACTGTAAAAACACCAGAAGAGAGCACAGGGAAAACACTTAAAGATATTTGCCTGGTAAAATATTTTATGAGGAAGACTCCCCCGGGCAACTGAAGCAACAACAAAAATATATTACTTGGATTTGATCAAGCTAAAAAGCTTCTGCATAGCTAAGGGCACTACAAGTAAAGCAAACAGCCTTCATAATGGGAGAAGATTTTTTCAGGTTATGATTCTGACAAAGGTTTGATAACTAGAATCTACAGAGAACTCAAATTAATCAATGAGAAAAGATCAAACAACCTTATTTCCATGTGATCAAGAGTCTTGAACAGAAAGTTCTCTGAAGATGGCAGGCAAATGACCAAAAAACACATAAAAAATGCTCATCACCTTTAATCATCAGAGAAATGTGAATCAAGATCACTTTGAGAAATCACCTAACTCCAGTAAGATTAACCCACATTACAAAGTCCCAAAACTGAAGATCTTGGCGTGGATGTAGAGAGAAGGGAAACTTCTACAGTGCTGGTAGGATTGCAAACTAATACATCCCTTTTGGAAAGAAGTATGGAGAATTCTCAAGGATCTAAAAGTTGATCTTCCATTTGATCCTGCAATTCTATTACTAGGTATCTACCAGAGGAACAAAAATTATCTTACATCAAAGACTTTGGCACCAAAAGGTTTACTGCAGTCCAATTCATAATTGCCAAGTCATGGAAATGGCCTAAATGCCCATCAACCCATGAATGGATCAACAAATTGTGCTGTATGTATGCCATGTAATTGTATTCAGCCATAAAGGAAGATGGAGACTTTACATTTTTTACGTTTACCTGGATGGAGCTGAAAGACATCCTTCCTAGCAAAGTAACTCAAGAATGGAGAAAAAGTATCCAATGTACTCATTATTATGAAACCAATATAAAAACACTTACATTCTCTCAGGATTGATAAAACACAAATATAGTCTAACAAGGGGGAAGGCGTGGGGAGGAGGGAGAAGGGAGAGGGTGTTTGTCAGAAGTAGAGAAGGCATTTGAAGGGATCTTGACTAATGTGCATGGTGCAAGGGTACATTGTGGTAGACAATAAATGTCTTACCACAAAAAATATGTAAATGAGGTGACAGTTATATTAATGTTTTATTTAAGCATTTCATGTTGTATATCAAATCACCACATTATACTCCACAAATGTACAGTTAAGACTGAATAAAAAAAATTAAACAATTTTTAAAAAGGCTTCTAAAACATGCTTTGCAAAGTTCAATAAGATTATCAACTCAGAAAAAGTTAATATCCTCTGAACATTAGCCTTGACAAAAGGAAAAACAAATAAACACAAACAAATAATAACCAAGGTACTGGGAAGCTAAATAGTGCCCCCAAGAGTTGTGCCTACTTGAATGACTAAAACCTATTTCCAAACAACTAAGCAAATTGAGAGTAAGAACACTACTGGGGTCTCGGTGCCCAATTGCTCAGTGGTTAGGGCTCCATTCACATACACCAGGGAAGGCAGGTTCGAACCCAGACCAGGCCTGCTAAAACAACAATGACAACTATAACCAAAAAATAGCCAGGAGTTGTGTTGGGTGCCGGTAGTCCCAGCTACTTGGGAGGCTGAGGCAAGAGAATCACTTAAGCCCAACAGTTTGAAGTTGCTGTGAGCTGTGTGACACCATGGCACTCTACTGAGGGTGACACAGTGAGGCTCTGTCTCAAAAAAATAAGTAAAAAGAATACTAGTGGGTTAAAGGGTAATGCAGAGGAAAATTAAGAAAATAAAAAGATCTCTTGGCTGAGCACCATGGCTCATGACTATAATCCTAGCACTCTAGGAGGCGGAAGGAGGTAGAGGATTGACCTCAGGATTTCAAGACCTACCTTAGCTCTAAGAAAATAGCCAGGTATTGCAGCAGGCACCTAGAGTCTGACATACTAGGGAGGCTGAGGCAAGAAAATCACTTAACCCAAGAGTTTGAGGATGCTGTGAGCCATGATGCCATGCATTCAACCCCAAGGCAACTGACACTCTTTCACAAAAATAAATAAATAAATGTGTGTGTGTGTGTGTGTGTGTGTGCGTGCATGTGTGTGTGTGTGTGTGTGTGTGTGTGTGTTATAGATATATATGATATATAATATTATGCAGGGTGAATTCTTGGTTAACTCTCTTAACTATAATGTGCACATGTGAAATGCCTGCCTCCATATTTCAAACTCTCTACAAGATCAAAGTCTCCACTTCTCTAAATAGATGGCAGAATATGAGTATTTGGGGTTTAACCACAGAAGAAAGATGATGAAAATGAGTATTGAGATAATGCTCCATTCTTCAAAAGGCAATACTTTCCACATTTCTATTTGTGTCCACAACCTTCAACTGTTTTCTTAGTAGCAGTCCTAAACCTAGAGAGCTGCCCCTACAGGGAGTCCAGGGTAATCTAGATCCTTCACATGGGAACCCATGAAACTTTAATTGGCCATTATACAGCCACAGGGACATAGAATATTCTGTATAAGGTAATTGAAGTGAAGAATTTCAGAGCAGGAATAAATCTTAGAGACCATCTAATCTTCAAACTAATGATGAAATTCCTCCTAAAGATAGATAGATAGATAGATAGATAGATAGATAGATAGATATTCTACTCCCTAAATGTCTCCTTTCAGTACTTATTTCCCCTTGTTAATGTTTTTTTATTTTCCTAAAGTCTGGATCACACTAAGACATTTCATGTCCATCTTTTCTGTAGCTGTTTCTTCTCCTTGTGTGCAGCCTATACGCCAGCTGAACTAAGAGCTCACTAAGAAAGGACTGCATTTAGTGCTGTATTCTTTTACCATTTAAAATGTTTGTGATTAATGGAGATCTTCTTTACCATTCTGCTGTATTGGGAAGTCTTTTTGGTAGAAACAATATAAATTCTACCCAGTCACCATACTGAGAGAGTAGCTCCCCTGAGTGAAGTTTTGTAGGAAGGACAGTCCTGGCTGTGTCTTCAGATCTTCTTCAGATGTGTTTATTTAATTCAGTCACCTGGGCTTTTGCATGGAGTTTTAGGTTTTTTATTTTTTTATTAGAAGCTTTTTATGCTTAACATATAGATGTCTATTCATCACTTACCTAGGATATAACAATAGTTATGTTCAATAGACATCATGTTATAGTATTAGGGAAATAGGGACCAGAATCTTTAACAATCTAACTAAAGAGAAAAATCTAAGTGAATGGTGCATCTGTCCTTTACCAAATGCTCTGCAAGGACAAAAACAATACCTGTATTGTTACAATAATTGTTACCATACTATATTTTTACAGTACCTGTAACACCTGCTCCTTCTGCTGTAGTTCAACATCTTTCTGTCTGATAACATCTTTTAGCGTCACCATCAACTGCTCTGCATATGCCAAACGTTCCAGAACTTCCTCTTGTTTTCTATTCTTAAATTCCATGACAGATTTCTGGGCAGAGTCCTAGTTTTTAGGTGAAAAGGGGCCAGCACACCAGAGGAAAGGTATTAGCTTCCAAAAAGGAGTTCCTTTATTCCAACTGCATCCTTACTTTTGCCCAGCTTATATCCATGTTAACTTAAGAATCTTTTGAACTTTGATCCCATAATATTAACAGTCATAGACACTAAATTGTATTAAAAATTTTATAACTGTTAAGTATTTTACAAACATTATTATCTCACTTAAAGTATTATCCTAATATTGCCAAGGAGAAAATTAAAGAGAAGCATACATCATAAACCATTAAAAAAAAAAGGAGAAGAAGAAGGTCTGAGTTAAGAGAGTAGTTGAACGCCAAGAGTCTTACACAGAAATTTGTCTCAGGGGAAGAACCATCACAGAGACACCCCCACCCCCCACCATGAGAGCCATGATGTGTGGAAGCGTGAGGTTGGAACTGCCACAGAGAGGCTCCATTAGGGCACTATAGGGTTACACACTCAGGGCTGGGCTGGGACCTCCACTTTCTAGGCCTGAGTGAGCTCAGAAATCAGTCTCATCACAGACTCTCATCTCTAGATGCAAAAAGGTCATCTCTCAGGCAACCTCATACATAAAAGCAGCCTGAAAGCACCTGTGTGTTTCCTCCTTGACTAGGGAACAAACACCCTAACTCATGGCCTGAGCCAAAAACTGCAAGGGCCATATTCCTGAGCTAAGTTTAAGATCAATTTTCTACCTACAGACTTCTAGCTAATTGTGCCATCCTCCCTCAAAACCCCCAGCCTGCAGGATAGGAATAGCAACTTTGAAAGCCTTATACTGAGGACGCAGGGGCTTCACACTTGGATTCCTCCCCTCCACTGCTGGAGGTTCTGTTCCCCCTCTTCTGGCTTATCAATCTTTCAATCTTTCCCTGTCAATAAACTCTATCATGTCACTTATTTACATGGACTGTGCTTTCATTCTTCAAACCCTGAGACCAAGAACTCAGCATAGATATTTCAGCAATATATTTGGAAAACTCATCTGGGATTTGAGGTTCGAGGTCAAAGTGAAACCACTGTGGTAAGCGGTGAAACCACTGCCACACTCTATTTTGTCTTTCTCTTGAGTCCTCTTTATAGAGACTGAAAATCATGCTCCTCTCTGCCATTACATGTGAATAGCCTTTTCTGCCTAACTGGAAGACACAGGTGATATGCTACTGGGATAGAAGCCTTCGTATCCCTCATAGAGACCCCTTCAAAGGCCTGCAAGGGTCACAGCTCTCTTTCCAAAGGGAACAGAGAAGAGGAGCACCAGAGAATGAGGGAACATTGGAAGGCTCCAGAACCCATTCTGTGTCTGTTATCTTTCTCTGGTTGAGAGTCAAAGAGCAAACAGAAGCATTAGTCAGAGACGGTAGGGTCCACAACAACAGTGTGACTCCATGACACTGGCAAGTCTTCTGGCAAAACTCCTCTGAGGGTCACTCTCCCAGCTCTTTTGCTGTTGACCCATGTATCCAGGGTCCCAAGCCTCTCTTGCTCCTCATCTCCACTGTCTGTCTCCAAGATTTCTCCCCCATTGCCAAGTTTGCTCTCAAAGGTGTTTTCCACGTGGCGTGAGCATCTGCTTTGCTTGCTAATGACCACATGTTGGTAAGGGACTTCCTTGTGTGATGGTTAAGTGCATGCTGTACTGGCTTCCTCTGGTGTTTCTCAGCTGCTTTGAATGTGTTTTAAAGGATTGTCTTCATTGCCTTTCCTGCCAAACCTGGTCAATTCCAATTGTCTTTCCCGTATGTTTGCAGAAGAAGCTAAACTGAGTTATAGATAAAGGAGAGGAAAAAACTCTCAGTGTGAAGCAAAGGGTCATTTTACTCCCCGATGAAAGACATCTGTGGGTGACCAGAAGTCCACCCGGGAGAATCCAGGGGTGACACCATGAGGCAAGAGTGGCCCCATAGGAAATTAAAATGTAGTTCATCCAGGAAACCCATATGACAGTTGATCACTCTGCATTTTGAGCACTCACAGAAGTTTTAGACTTCAGAGAGAAACTCAGGCACATAGTAAGAGGGAACCCGCTCAATGGATGACACCCTGCAAATTTACCCCCACAATTCACCACTCTGTGGTCCAAGCACATTCAAAATTTACATGTCCAAGCACATTCAAAATCTACAATACAGCTCCATCTTCAAAAATGGTAAGGAGGATCACAAATGTACAAGACGAGGAAAGGCAAAGAAAATGACCCTGGGCAACCTATTTAGGTGCTCTGTTTTATTCACGTAAATGCAAAGGTTCAGAGGCATGGTGGGTTTTCTAACACTTCACCTGGTTGTGACTAACCTGGTGGAAATGTTTTTACTAGAAAAAATGTTCGACCTGCCACTATGGGGTTAAAGTGTCTGCTCAAATCACTGCTGGAGTATTGAAATGTCTTTAAATGGCCAACTTGCCACTGTGATTTTAAAAATATCTCCTATTTAAGATATTTCTATCAACCCTATGATTTTTTGGAGAGAAATATACTTGGAATAGATGTTTCTTAGAACTCTGAAGAGGTTAAAAAAAAAAAAAGATAAAAGAAAGAAGAAACCTGTGTCTATCAGTAACAAATCCTTGTTCATTATGGAGCATTGGAAGCAACAGTCCAGGGAATGCCTCCCTGGAACACCTTCTCACCATCTATGATGGCTTTATCAATAGCTCAAACACAGAAGTTACTGGGAATTTGGCATAAAGACTCTACAGAAGTATAATGAGACTGGGGAAAAATGGATGAAAATCTCCTTCTCTGTAACTTGAATAGAGACTCAGATCCAGTCAGGTTAATTAAAGGTAGCACCAGTAGAGTCCTTGCATCTGGCCAACCTGAAATTTCTCCCTGTGCCTTGTGGAACAAAGGAACCCAGTAAGTGAAAATCGCTAGGTCAATAAGCGTGACTAAATTTGGGCAAGAGACATACTGCGTGGGGGGGTGGTGGTGGGGCCATGCCTCTCAGTAGACTCCTCCAGCCTATGAAAAGAGTAAATTCCTACAGCCCACAATGGGAATGCCCCATGGCTGGAGGGCATGGGCCTTGCTATCTATGGGGGATCTCTAGCCCTCCATCTGGGTCAGGTCTCTAGTTCTCAGTCTGTGTCAGAGCTCCATTATGACTGCGCCTCTGGCCAGATCTCTAGTTAGGCCCCAAGGGCAGAACAAGGAGAGGGAAGATGACCAGATGCAGAGCTCCGGCTACCAATCAGCCATCTCCTTTAAATATGGTCTGTGTCTTCTCTCATAGATGGAGAAAGCCACCTCAAGTGTTGGGAGCCCTCTAGGAGGTCAGGATGCAGTTTACAAGGACTGGAACTTCTAAGAAAATAATGCCTAATTTTCCTGTATAGGAAAGCTCAGTGCTAACTCAATTCCCCCAAGGCTACCAACAGCCACCCCAGGACATCCTTAACTATCTTCCAGGTTGACTTTTTTTGCAGAAGAGAAAATACCTCTTTCAGCTGAGATAGTCTCTAGGGACTAGTAAGAAATTCCCAAGGGGGACACTGCTAACCACATCTCCTCCACCTTCTTTAGCACTTTAAGGGGAGAAGGAGCCTGAAAATAACCCAGTGCCACAGATTTCCCATCAGCCCGCAGGCATGGTATGTAAAATCTCCTCACATCTATACCTCATTCTCCGTAGCTAAAGTGAAACAAGTTGAAAGTAGTTTGGGAAACTATTCATGTAATTCTGATCCTTAGTTAAGTTCTTCACAGAGTTAAGACAGCTTTGACCTCTCCTGGAAAAGTACAATGTTGCTGACCAAAGACTGGCCTTAAACGAAAGTGTAGAGGTGAAGAGAAAATTGCATTTTTCTCAAATGTTTGCTGAAAGATGGACTCACAATTGGGGCAGATTAATAAAACACATGCTTGTGTCCATATGCCATGCACCACAGAAGAATCATGAGCATGATTACCCAGTGTCTCAATGATACCTTTGTACTTGCCTTTTAGAAGGGAGAGGGAAAATGTGAAGTACAGGTTGGTAGAGAGGGCTAATGAAAGGCAAGGCAGAAGCAGCTAGACATCTGAATTAACCCAAGAGACAGGAAAGGTGTTTTAGATGATTTGAGCCAGGTTTGCTAGCATTCAGAGGGTGGAAAGTCAGTCACTTTCCCCTCTTTAATCATTTGGTTCAGTCAGTCAGGTTCTGTGTAGATGAAAGGGAATATCCTTTCCATATGTGTTCTGATATGGAAGGGCCTTCAATTCAAAATACTCTTTGTACCAAGTAGTTGTATTTGGAAGTGAAATTTCCTTAGCTCTTGCAAAAGGAAGGAAGCCTTCAGAAAAACTCCACGGTGGAGTGACTTGTAATGCAAAGCAATATGTCCCCTGAAAAAGACCAAGTAACCCACAGAGAATCAGGCACCTTGGAAGACCCTTAGGGGGACTCTGAGAATTGTCATCAGCTGCCTTCTATCACTGAGGAGCAGGACGAATCCTCTAGCTTTTCTTTCTTTCTTTTTTTTTTAATGGAATCCTATGTGTTTATTATTATTATTATCGAATGGTAACTATGTACATCAATGCACTTCTGGGGTACAGTGTGGGGTTTTCACACACAATCTGAAACACTTCCATCAAACTGGTTAACATGGCCTTC
>NW_003852572.1:3405079-3506745 GCF_000181295.1 Otolemur garnettii | reverse complement strand
AGAGGACTCCTTCGCCACTGCCCACGGGATGCCCGCAGCACTAGCAAGCAATTCTGGGCCTGCCCAGAGCCGGAGCCTGGGGCAGGGATCACCTCTGCCGCCCGTGAGGCTTGCAACTCTAGCAAGCAGTTTTGGGCCCGCCCCGCTCCGTGAGGGCAAAGGGACCCACTCAGCAAATGGGTTAGTCTGGGAAGGTTAATATCTCCTTCCCCACCTTGCACCCAGTCATTCGTAATCCCTCAGGTCTGTGGCCCACTCTGGTAGGCCACTGCTCCTGGGATTTATGACTGGCAAAATCAGCCAGGAATCTGAGTTCGGTAGGGGGGCCTTACGTTTTTAAGTTAGGCTTCTGTCCAGCTAGGTTTATCTGCAAGTCCTGGCATTTAGCTCTGGGCAGCAGACAAATAGCAATTCACACACAGGTGTCAATTCTAGCCTCTGCCTGCCCATTGCCTTTGTCTGAGGGGGATTACACCCTGAGGGTTGGTGCTCCACTTATGAAAGTTCTCTGCGTTTTACCTGCAGCTGCTGTCCCAAACCTCTGTTTGTTCTCCTCACTGTGGCTGTCTGTGCCACAGTCAGCACAGAACAGCACCAGCCCTTTCCCCCTCCACTTCTCTCAAGGAGATGCCCAAGAATCTGAACTCCAAACCTCCAAACCTCAGATTGAGTGGGTGGGGACTCCTTGGAGTTCAATGTTGCAGGTGGGGAATATATACAGTTTTATATAGTTCAAACTTTCCCTCAACCATACACCTGGGGTGCCCCTTTGAATAGTCCTTGGGTGGTCTGCCAGGTTTAAGGGGTCCAAATCAGTTGTCCCAGTCAGCACCTGTTTCAGGTGGAAGAGTTCAAATGTCTCCGGGAGCTAGATAAGAGGGGTCTTCTTGCAGCTCAGATATAATTTGCTCCAGTGCTCTGTGAGGGTGAAGGGACCCACCCAGCAAATGGGTTAGTCTGGGAAGGTTAATACCTCCTTCCCCACCTTGCACCCAGTCACTCATAATCCCCCAGGTCTATGGCCCTATTCACTCCAGTAGTTCACGGCTATGGCCCCATTCACTCCTATTCACTGCTCCCGGGATTTACGACTGGCAAAATCAGCCAGAAATCTGAGTTCGGCAGGGAGGCCTTGCGTTTTTTTTAAATTAGGCTTCCCCTAGCTTTTTGTAAGTGACCTAGAAAGGCATTAAAAATTTACCTGACTCTTCAGAGGGCCAAATTATTTTAAAGTGTAAATTCATTACTCAAATGGCTTCAGACATTAGGAGCAACTTGCAAAAATTTCTCTAGGCCCTGATCCTAATTCAAAAAACCTTGGAAAGGAAGCCACATTGGTCTTTTATTATTAAAGCAGGAAAAAGAAGAAAAAGTAGTAGTTCTAGTTGAATGGTGTACTCTGTCAGACAAACCTCGTCTGGCATACAGGGGTAGCTACTGGAGACTAGCCTGTCTCCAGAGGTTAAGGCCTCAGGGAATTTGAACTCCCTTGGACTCTCAGCTTGCTTACTGCCTGAAATTCCCCAAGTGCCTTGACTGTTGAAGGCCAGGAGATAAGTTTTTATGACTATTGAAACCAGGAGAGACACTACCCATGTTTCTCTCAAGTCCTAAATTCTTGATCCCCAAGTCTGAAAGTATTAAGGGAGTCTCTGGAAGATTGCGCACATAATTTTCTCTCAACTCTCACAATAAGGGAAATTGACAATTTTCTCATATCCTTCTAGTAATTCCCCAAAGCCTTCACTCCTCTCTTTATAGGAGATAGACTTGTTATAGAAAAACCAGTAATTACTATGGATATGGGACAGGATCCTCTGCCTTCCTGGATTAAACACAGATGGTAACTCTGAACTACAGGTTACTGAAGATCTGGTGAAAAGAATGACCATATGCTCAACCTGGTTGTATCATACATAAAGATTTTGCTTTTTACCTCTCACAACAGTTAAAACAACTGGAACTTAAGACCTTGACTCATCACAGTTGAATTAGACCCTACCAGAACCTGACACTTCTTATTTCACACCTGGGGGCAAAGAAATGGTTGCAAGCACATATTTCTCTGCCTCATAACACTTTTGTCTCTAGCTTGGGGAAAGGGACAAGATAGAATGCCCTTTCAATGAGACAACAAAGTATGTCTGACTTTTGTCTTGCAGGAGGAACTCCTGCAGGAACTCCTATAGGAACTCCTATAGATCCAGTGTGTACATCTTGTTTAATAAGAATCTTTACTCCAGTAGAGGTGTTCAGAAACTACACATTGTTCCATCACAACCAAAATAATCTCACCTCTCAGGACCTGTATGGGTGAGAACCAGTGAGACAGACCAAAGAAAGAGGTATGTTTTCTGTCTGCCTTAAAACATTTACCCTTGGAGAAGAATGTGAAAAGTTCTCAGGATGCTCTGCCTCCTGTGTCAATTGAACTCATACCTTGCCTGAACTGTAAGACAACTGGCATATCTTACACCAATGTACACACCATAAGTTATTGCTGTGTGGGCAACAGGTTTTTTTCTCATGTTCTAGCTAATGTCACTGGAGGACCCTGTTTTTGCCTATGGCACTGGAACTAAAAGATCCTGGAAGGCCCAAAATGGTAATTTCCCAGTAGATTGCCAGAGTGATGTTCACCTATTCAGCCCAGATGAGTGTATTTCCACACCTTTATTTATAATGCCAGCTATGGTAACTGAATTAAATGAGATGGGTCAACTATCTCTTGTCATATTAAAAGGATTGAATGCCACATCATAAGCAATTAGCACCCTAACCATAGAACTTAGACAAGTCTGGGAGATCATCTTAGAAAATTGAGCAGAATATAAAATGGATAACTAAACAGCCTACTAACATAGCTGTGGGAAAGATACATAAAACAAAGCAATGTAAGGAAAGGGGTTGGTGCCACCACGCATGGGAGAAGAGACCTGTCAGATAAAACAAAACAAAACAAAACAAAAATTAAAAACAAGGAAAGAAGAATTCAGATGAAAAATCATTTGAGAAATCTTGAAAATGATTTGCAAAGTAATGTTACCAACTCAGAAAAAGTAATGTCCTCTGAACATTAGCCCTGACCCCAGAAAACCAAACAAAGAACAACACCAAATAAATAAATAAATCTAGCCGAGGTACTGGAAAGCCAGCTAGTGATTCCAAGAGCAGTGCCTAGTTAAGGATTAAAACCCAATTCCCAAGAACTAAGCCAATTATGACTAAGAATACTAGCGGGTCAGAGAAAAATTAAGACAATAAAAAGATTTCTTATACAGGGTGAAATCTAGGCTCAGTATATAACTATAAGGCGCACACGAGAAATGCCTGCCTCCATATATCAAATTCTCTACAAAGCCAAAGTCTCCAGTTCTTTAAATAGATGGCTGAACATGACTATTTGGGCTCTAACCACAGACAAAAGATAATGAAAATGAGTATGGGGACAATGCTTTGTTCCTCAAAAGATAATACTTTCCTTATCCTCTAGGTGTCCACAACCTTAAAGTGTTTTATTGGCAGCAGTCATTAATCTAGAGGGCCACCCCTACAGGGACTCCAAGGTAATCTAGCTCATTCACACAGGAAGCCATGAACCTTTAATGTTCTTAAGCCATAAAGAACACAGAACATTCTGTATAAGGTAATTGAAGTGAAGAATTTCAGAGCAGGAATAAATCTGAGAGATCATCAAGTCTTCTAACCAATGATGAATCTCCTCCAAAAGATACATATCTCTCCTCTCTAAATGTCTCCTGTCCATACTTATATCCTCATCTTAGTTTTTTTGCTTGTTTGTTTTGGATCTCTTAAAGTCTGGGTCACAATGAGACATTTCCATTTCCATGTTTTCCTGCGTGCCACCTATAGTCAAACTAGACCACAAGCTTGCTAAAAAAGGATAGCATTTAATGTTGTATTATTTTCCAATCTTAGATGTTTGTGATTAATGGGAATCTGCTTTAATAGCCTGCTATATTGGGAGGAATTTGTAACACAGACAAAATACATTCTACCCAGTCACCGTACCTGGGAGAGTGGTTGCCCTGGCTGAGGTTCTGTAGGAAGGACAGTCCTGGCTTGTGCCTTCAGTTCTTCTACGTGTTTATTTAATAAAGTTACTGCGGCCTTTGCATGCAGCCCTAGGTTTTTCATTTTTTTATCAAAGGCTTTTCTTTCTTCCTGCAATGGATAGTCAATATATAAATGTTTATTCATCACTCACCTAGCATACAACTATAGTTATGTTCAGTAGACATCATGCTATAGTTTTAGGGAAATATGGACCAGGTTCTCTGTTAATCTAACTGAAGAGAAAAGTCTAAGTAAAAACAGTCTATCTATCCTTTACTAAATGGTCTCCAGGACAAAAACTACCTGTATCCTTTACTAAATGGTCTCCAGGACAAAAACTACCTGTAACACATGATCCTTCTGCTGCAGTTGAATATCCTTCAGTCTAATTATATCTTTAAGGTCCAGAACCAACTGCTGTGTCAAAGACAGATGTTTCAGAATGTTGTCTTGTTTTTTATTCTTAAATTCCATGCCAGATTTCTGGGAAGAGTCCTAGTTTTTAGATGAAAAGGTGCCGGTGCACCAGGGAAAAGGTATTAGAGTCCAACCAGGAGTTCCTTTATTTGAAATTCAAACTTTGCTTTGCCCAACTCAAATCCATGTTAACTTAAGAATCTTTTGAACTCTGACCCAATAAAAATGATAGCAATAATAATAATAATCACAGGCAATATAATGTATTAAGTGCTTTACAAATATTAACTCACTTAAAGTATTATCCTAATTTGCCCAAAAAGGAACAAAACATTTTTTAAAAAGGGCTCAAAATTTTCAGTTTACTGTATACTTGAAAATCAGGAGGCCCAGGCAGAGATTTATCTGAGGGGAAGAAGCATCATAAAAACTCCAATGAGAGCCATGCTGAGAGGAATTCTGGAGTTGGGAAAGCCACATGGTGTCCCCATCAGGGTGGTACAGGGTCCCCTACTCAGGAGTGGACAGGGAGCCCTATTTTATAGGGTTTGTTGTAAGCTCCCGTTTCCCCCCAGTTCCCCCTGCCTTCTCCCATTCCCCCACCCTACAGGCGAGCTCCTGTTCCCCTGCCCTACAGGCAACCTCCTGCCCTCTCCTGTTCCCCTGCTCCTCCACCCTACCGGCCTTCCCAGCCACGTTCCCATGCTCTCCAGAATTCAAAGAGGCACGGAAAGTCCCAAGTGTCAGACAACCCCCAAGTTCTCAGTAGATGAACAATGGTGGAAAACACACCGAGGCTTGATTAATTACTGTTGTATAACCATAACCATTGTGATTTAAGATGTATCCACTGATCAATTATTATTATACAATCATAACCATTGTGATATGAGACGTATCCACTGACAACCAAGCTGTAACTCTGCCAATGGCAACATTCCTCAGCCCCCGCTGCTTGCTTAAACTACGCAGGGAAAAAAAGGTATAAAAGACAAAAAAAAAAAACCCTGCACTTTGGGGCCACTTGTCTCAGAACAACAGCCCCCTGCACAGGTGTGAATAAATTACCAATTAATAGCATCTGAGTGGGTCCGAGTTTGTTTTTTCATAACCCCAAGGTTACTTCAGGCTCAGTGTGATCAGAAATCAGTTTCATCACAGACTCCCATCTCTACTCAAAAGAAGGTTATTTTCAAGCAAAGTCAGGTATAAAAACAGCCTCAAAGAATGTGAGTGGTTTTTTCTTAAGTAGGTAGCACACACCCTAAATACTGGCCTGAGCCCCAAACTGCAAGGGCCGAATTTCTCTTCTATGTTTAGGATCATTTTCTGGCCATAGACCTCTGGTTAATTGTGCCATACTTCCCTCAAATCCCCTGCATGAAAGATAGGAAAAGCAGAATTTCAAGCCCCTAGACTGAAGACTTATAGGGAGCTTTCAACTTGGATCACCCACACTCTGTTACAGAGGGTTCTGTCCCCCCTGGCTTATCACTACTTCCATCAATGTTTTCCTGTAATTAAAGTCTATTCTGTCACTTATCCATGTTATCTGTGGTTTCACTCTTCAATTCCCAAAACCAAACACCTGGCATAAATAGAAATTTGCACAGCATGAGCAATGCCACCTGAAGCTGTAACAGCAAAGCCACTGCCAAGAATCTCCCTAGGGTAATGCCTAGTGGAACAGGGTAGCAGGACTGCCACCAAGACTCCACAATCACGGAGCTACCAGTGTGCAAGGCCAGCCTGGGAGAGCTGGCTGGACTGTGTCCAGCAGAGCCACAGGGACAGGACAGCCTATGGCTGTGGTTACCCAGTGTCCACACGAATGTACAGAAGATCATGCACATAGACACAAAGAAGATTATTCTGGAGTCTTCAGACCCATTCTTTTCTCTTAGGTTTCAGACTTGCATGGGCCAGTCACCCCGATCCTCCTCTATTTCTCCCTTTTGAATGGGGATGTGTACCCTATGCTTGGCCTACTCTTGTATCTTGGAAGAACATAACTTGTTTGGAATTCACAGGCTCAGAGATAAGACTGTCTACTTCTTAGTCAGTGCTGGAGTGACTTACTACTTTGGGGCTATGAGCATGAAAAGAATGTATATGTGTGTGGAAAAGCAGGAGTTTCAGTGGGCTAGGGGTGGTGTGTGTGTGGTTTTCATATACCCTCCAAAACTCATTTACAAAGTTAATACCCAATGTGTTAGTACTGGGGGTGGGAGAGGTATTTAAAGAGGGAACCAGATCATAAGTCTCTGCCCGCAGGAATGCATTAATTCTTTTATAAATTCTCAGATGAATACGTTTATGGGAACCATAGCAGGGGAGCTGATGGCCCTAGGAAAAGAGGAAGACAGACCTGAGCCAGCACATTAGTCTGGCCAGCCCCTATATCCCGTGATGCCCATGACACTTGGGAGCACCACAGAGAACACCCACCAATAAGAGGATTCTCACCAGGTGATTCCCCCCCTTCACCGGGAGTTCTCACCCTCCACAAGGGATAAAATCTTTTAAAATAAATTATAAAGTGATTTTTGGTCTTCCAGATCTATACCAGGCTATGTTAACTGGTTTGTTGTAAATATTATAAATTGTATATATAACCAGCACAGTGTACCCCATAAATGCATTCATGTACACAGCTATGATTTAATAAAAAAAAATATTTTTTAAGAAATTAAAAAAGACTAAGGAGCAGAATAATATGCTTACATATCTTAAAAACATCTGAGAATGCCATTAGCAAAATAAAAATTGCAATCATCCCCAACAATTATTTACTATTTCAAAATTATGGGAGATGAGAGAAAAACATGAATCAGAAGTTTAAAACTCAGAAATAAAGTAAAAGACCTCGTAAAAATTTGCTGTAAAAGAAAAAAACATTTTCAGAATAGAAGAGGAAGAATAAAAATAAAAGTAAGCAGAAATAGACTAAGTTTAATGAAATAAAACCAAAAGGGAAAATACTTTAAACACAAATTTGATGAATAATAGATAAAAAGGATCAGTGCCTGTAGGTCAGTTAGGGTGCCGGCCACACGCATCAGGCCTGGTGGGTTCCAACCTGGCCCAGGCCTGCTAAACAAAAATGATAACAATAATAACAATGACGATAAAATATATCTGGGCATTGTGGTGGGTGCCTGTAATCCCAGCTACTTGGGAGGCTGAGGCAGGAGAATCACTTAAGCCCAAAAGTTTGAGGTTGCTGTGACCTGTGCCACCATAGCACTCTACTGAGAGCAACATAGCGAGACTCTGTCTTAGGAAAAAAAAAAGAAAATGACCAAGAAGAAGTAATAAAATAGTAAAATCACAGATCAAACATATGGATGATATAAGTGTTCAAAGAAGAAACCCAAAACAAGGGAAATAGATCAAGTACTATGCACTACCTAATTCAAGAAAACTCTTCTGCAATAAAAATATGTGAAATCAGATATTGAAAGAGCATGCTGGAGTATCTACAAGTATCAACCAAAACGTACAGACACCAATTTACCTGCTAATATACTTACTAGAAATCAAGGAAGGAGGAAGGAAGGGAGAAAATATGATAATAATATAAGAAAATATAATAAAGTAATAATAAGAGAGGAAGAAATGGAAGACAGGGAGGGGAAAATGGAAGAAAGAGAGGGAGAAACAAAAAAAAAGGAAGAAAGAGAAGGAGGGAGGAAAGACAGATATGAGATTGGTACATAGATAAATAGCCACAGGGTATGTAGAAAAATATATTTGTCATTTAATAATGCTCTGGGCTTTAGTGATCTGCTACCTTATGATGTATTTTTTTTTTTTTTTTTTTTTTTTTTTTTTGAGACAGAGCCTCAAGCTATCCGCCTGGGTAGAGTGCCATGGCTTCACTGCTCACATCAACCTCCAACTCCTGGGCTCAAGCGAGTCTCCTGCCTCTGCCTCCCAAGTAGCTGGGACCACAGGCACCTGCCACAGTGCCCGGCAATTTTTTGGTTGCAGCCGTCATTGTTGTTTGGCAGGTCCGGGCTGGATTCGAACCCGCCACCTTAGGTATATGTGACTGGCGCCTTAGCCACTTGAGCCATAGGCGCCGAGCCCTATGATGCATCTTACACCCCTACCTGGGCAGCTTGCTCTCTCTGTGCCAAGGTTAGCTGGGATTCTAAAGAGTTAATTCGTTCCTCCTTCTCCTGCAGTTTAATTTTTACTTCCATCTCCTCTACTGTAGAATGCTTTTCAGGCAGAAAATACAAAAGATAAAGTCATTTCTTTACAAGAATTACAATTAATATATGTCTGATCTTTTGCTCTAATTTCCCTCTTACAACGATTTAATTATAATTTTAATAAATTGTGCAAAGTAAGAAAAACCAGCTGACCTAACCACAATATGGAATCTTTGGGTTTTCCAGTTACAGTATGACCAAGCAACTCTCATTAGGACCACCCACCCACAAATAATCAGCTATTAATTGCAGATAATACAGAGAAAAGCTATCTGAAAAGACTGGAGAGCGACCTAAGCATGAAAATGCTGGGAAGTGATCCTTGGGAAATATGGTACTGAGTTTCCCATTTTGATGACTTGTTGTCTGAGGGCAAAACCAATCAGTGTCATGCAGGACTAATCCTTTATTGAAAAACTACAGTCTACTGAAGAATCAAAGCCAGAGTTCAGGAAACAGCTGTTAATTTGGACCCAAAACCTCAGAATAGAGCCAATGAGGAAAACAACAACAACAACAAAAAAACCCAAATCTTTCAGTAATCTATTTTTTCCAAAGCTATTAGACTGAGAGGTTTTCCAGTGAGATTCTATTATATTCAAACTCCCAGAATAAACCAAGTCCTATTTATAGGAAGTAGAAAGAATAATATTGGTCTTTCCTTCACATAATAGTCAGTCAAGGACATGAGGATCACCATCATTTCTTCAATTACATTTTCCATAGAACATCCAGCTTTCTACTGGATATATCATAGTTAAAGTGTTGCTATAACTAATTTCTGGAGTTTATAATTCATTTATTTAACAGAAGATATATATGGATTTGTTTAAGGTCTCAGAGCTGAAAATTAAGTTAAAAAACAGAGTATAAAGTGGATAATTAAAAAACCTAACATAATGATGAGGAAGTTAGAAGGAATAAACCAACATGGGAGAAAGATTGGTGCTACCACTGCAGGAGAAAGAATTGTCACAATAAAAGAAGAAGAAGAAGAAGAAGAAGAAGAAGAAGAATTATTATTTCAGAGAAGCTTTAAAAATATGCTTTGTAAAGTTCAATGACGTTATCAGTTCAGAAAAAGTAATATGTCCTCTGAACATGAGCCATGGAAAAAACAAAAAGCAAACAAAACAGCAGCAATAAAATAACCAAGGTACTGGAACGCTAACTAGTGACTTTAAGAGAAGTGCCTAGTTAAATGATTAAAACCTAATTCCCAAGAACTAAACAAATTGAGACTAAGAATACTAGTGGGTCACAAGGTAATGTAGAGCAAAATTAAGAAAATAAAAAGATCTCCTATGCAGGGTGAAATCTAGGCTCACTTTATAACTTTTATGTGCACACATGATATGCCTGCCTTTGTATACCAAACTCTCCAAAAGACAAAAGTCTCCAGTTCTCTAAATAGATGGCTGAACATGACTATTTGGACTTTAAACACAGAGGAAAGATAATGAAAAGGAGTACTGGGACAATTCTCTGTTCTTCAAATGGTAACACTTTCCTTATTGCACTTTGTGCCACCAATGTAAAATGTTAAACTGTTTTACTGGCAGCAGTCATCAACCTAGCGATACTCCCCTACAGGGACTCCAAGGTAATCTAGCTTATTTACACAGGAACACATGAAGCTCTAATCTGTCACTATGTGGCCATAGAGAAGAGAGAACATTCTGTATAATGTAATTGAAGTGAAGGATTACAGAATAGAAATAAATCTGAAAGATCGTCTAATCTTCTAACCAACGATGAAACTCCTCCAAAAGAAATGTATGTCTCCTCTCTAAATGTCTTGCATCACTACATATTTCCCCTTGTTATTATTCTTTTTGATTCTCTTAAAGTCTGGGTCACCATGACACATTCCATGTCCATGTTTCTGTATCATTTTTCTTCTCCCTCTGTGCAGCCTCTAGTCCTGCTAGACTAAAAGCTCACTACGAAAGGATAGCATTTAGTGCTGTATTGTTTTATCATCTCAAAAGTCTGTGATTAATGAAAACTGCTTTACTATTCTGCTATATTAGAAGGCATCTGGACTTAGAAAAAGTACATTCAGCCCAGTCAGTCACCATACCTGGGAGAGCTGCTCCCCTGACTGAAGTTCTGTAGGAAGGACAGTCCTGGCTTGTGCCTTCAGTTCTTCTATGTGTTCATTCAATAGAGTGACTTCAGCCTTCGCATGTAGTCTTAGGCTTTTTATTTTTTTGTCGGAAGCTTTTCTTTCTTCCTGAAATGGATGGCCAATATATAAATGTTTATTTGTCACTTACCTAGCCTATAACTATAGTTCAGTACACACTGTGTTATAGTATTAGGGAAATATGGACCAGAATCTTTAATAATCTAACTGAAGGGAAAAATCTAAGTGAATGGTGCATCTGTCCTTTACCAAATGCTCCGCAAGGACAAAAGCAATAGTACCTGTAGCACCTGATCCTTCTGCTGCAGTTCAAAATCCTTCTGTTGGATAATGTGTTTTAGCTCCACCATCAACTGTTGTGCACAAGCAAGGTGTTCTAGAATATCTTCTTGTTTTCTATTCTTAAATTCCATGCCAGGTTCCTGGGAAGTATCATAGTTTTTAGATGAAAAGGGGCCAGCACACCAGAGGAAAGGTATTAGCTTCAACAAGTAGTTCCTTTATTCCAACCTTATCCTTTCTTTTGTCCAGCTTATATCCATGTTAAAAATCTTTTGAACTCTGATTCAATAATTATAATAATAATTATGCACACTAAATTAAATATTTTAATATTTAACTTTATCTCAAACTTTATCTCACTTGAACTATTATACTAGTATTACCAGGAGAAAATTAAAGAGGAGCATACATCACAAACCATTAAGAAAAAGCACTCAGTAAAGAGAGTAGTTGAAAGGCAGGAGGCCCAGACAGAGATTGGCATCCAGGGAAGAACCATCACAGAGAACTCTCATGAGAGTAACTCTAAGTGAAAGTGTGAGGTTGGAACTTCCACAGAGAGGCCCCCTCAGACTGGATACATGGTAGCCCCACTTGGGACTGGACAGGCATCATCATTTTCTATGAGTAGGTGAGCTCAGAAATCAATCTCATCACAGACTCTCAACTCTAAACAGAAGCAGGCCCCCTCTCAACCGAGGTCATGAAAAAACAGCAGCCTGAAAGGATCTAGTGGTTCTTCCCTGAGTAGGGACCAAACACCCTAATTCATGGCCTGAAACAAAAAGTACAAAGGTCAAATTTCTGTACTAAATTCAGTATCATTTTTACCCACAGACCTCTAGCTAATTGTGCCATACTTCCTGATAACTCTCTACTAGAGGATTTAAAAAGCAGCTTTTAAAACACTTACATTGAAATAATACTTAGGAGGCTTCACTTTTGGATTGCTCCCCTCCACTGTTGAAGTTTCTGTTGCCCTCTTCTGGCTTCTCAAACTTTCAATCGTTCCTTGTCAATAAACTCTATACTCTTGCTTAATTACATGGTCTGTACTCTTTTTCTTTAAAACTCAAGACCAAAGACTCAGCATAGAGAAATGTTCCAGCAACTTATTTGGAAAACTCATCTGGTATTCGAGATCTTCTGTGGTAAGCAATGAAACCACTGCTACACTCTGTCTTGTCTTTCTCTTGACTCATGTTTGTTTTTGTTTTTAGAGACTGAAAAGTCAAGCTCCTATCAGCCATTACACATGAACAGCCTTTCTGCCAACCTTGAAGTCACAGGTAATAGGCTACTGGGGGATAGGCCTTTAAATCGCCTCAGGCTCCTGCAAAGGGTGCCATCCCTGCAAGGGTCAAGGCTCTCTCTATAAGGAAAACACAGTGGAGGAGTTCCAGGGCATGAGAGAACATTGGAATGCTCCAGAACTGATTATGTTTCTATTGTCTTTCTCTGGTTGAGAGTCAAAGAGAGAGTAGAAGTATTAGTCAGATGTCCTGGGGGCCCCAGCAATGGTGGTGACCCCACAGCACTGGCAAGCTTTCTGGCAAAACTCCTCTGAGGACCCCTCTCCCAGCTCTTTTGCTGTTGACTCATGTCTCCTGCCTTCCAAGACTCTCTTGCTCCTCATCTCCACAGTCCATTGTCAAAATCTCTCCCCCAGTGCCGGGTTTGCGATCTAAGGTGTCTTCCTTGTGGTCGTGCACCTGCTTTGCTTGCTAAGGACTTTAAGTCAGGAAGGGACTACTTTGTGTGGTGGTTAAGCATATGCTGGCTTCCTCTGGTATTTCTCAGCTGCTTTGAGTGTGTTTTAATTTTTAATTTAACTTTTTTTTTTCCACAGTGTTTTTGGCCAGGGCCAGGTTTGAACCCACCACCTTCTGTATATGGGGCCGGTGCCCTACTCCTCTGAGCCACAGGCGCCACCCTTTGAGTGTGTTTTACAGGGTCGTCTTCATTGCCTTTCCTACCAAACTTGATTAATACCAATTGTCTTTCCTGTGTGTTTGCAGAAGAGGCTGAACTGTGTTATGGATGGAGAAAGGAGAGAAAGAAACTCTCAGTGTGAAGGAAAGGGGAATTTTACTCCTTCCTGAAAGGCATCCCTGGTTGGCCAGGATTCCTCATGGGAGAAGCTAGAGGTGACACTGTGAGGCAAGAGTGGCCCCATATGACCCCCCCCCCCGCCAATAAACTAAAAGTTAGCTCATCCAGGAAACCCATGACAGTTGATCACTCTGCATTTTGAGCACTCACAGAAGTTTTAGACTTCAGAGAAAGAAACTCAGGCACATAATAAGGAGGGAGTAACTCTGTGGATGACACCCTGAGAATGTACACCCACCATTCACCACACTACAGTCTAAGCACATTCAAAACCTAGATTCCCATTCACCTCCTTCTTCAACAATGGTAAAGTGCAAAATAAATTTTAAAGGTGAGGAAAGGCAAAGAAAATGACCCTGGGTGACCTATTTGTTTGCTCTGTTTTATTCATGTAAATGGAAAGGTTCAGAGGCATGGCAGGTTTTAAGATTTCAGCTGGTTGTGACTAACTTGGTGCAAAAGTTTTTACTAGACAAAATGTTTCACCCTCCACCATGGGGTTAGAAGTGTCTTCTTAAATCACTTATAGCATGTTAAAATGTCTCTAAATGACCAACCCGCCACTTTCATGTTAAAATGTGTACTCTCAATAATGTTTCTTTCAAGTCTTTGAGTTTTTGAAAAGAAAAAAAAGTTCCAAAGCATGGTGCATATAACTCTCAATGGGAAGAAGAAGAAGAGAAGGAAGAAAGGAAGGAAGGAAGGAAGGAAGGAAGGAAGGAAAGAAAGACAGGCTCCAAACAATGTCTTGTTCATAATGGGGTATTAGAAGCATCATTTCAGGTAAACCCTCACTGCAATCCCTACTCACCAACTACAGTGGCTACATCAACAGTACCAACACAAAAGTTACTGGAAACGTGGCACGGAGACTCTACCGCAGTGTAATGAGACTGGGGAAAAATGGATGAAAATCTCCTTCTCTGTACCTTGAATGGAGACTTAGACTCAGTGAGGTGCAGAAATAGGTAATGCCAGTAGAGGTCCTGAGTCTGGCTAAATCTGCGATTTCTACCTGGGCCTTGTGGAAAAAAGGAACCCAATGGGTGAAAATCAATAGGCCTATAAGCTTGACTAAATCTGGGTAAGAAATTTAATGTGGGGGATCATGCATATTCATGGACTCTTACAGCCCAGAGAGGGATACTTCTGTGGTTGGAAAGAGTAGACTCCTACAGCCCATAGGGGAAACCCACCATGGCTGGAGTGAGTGGGGCCTTATAGCCCATGGAGGGATCTCTAGTTCTCTGTGTGGGGTCAGTTTTTCTGACCAGATCTCTAGTTCGCAGTCTGAGACAGAGCTCCAGCATGATCGTGCCTCTGGTCAGATCAGGTTATACCCCATGGGCGCAGCAAGGAGAAGAGGAAAGATGACCAGATGTGGCTCTCTGACTGCCAGGCAGCCATCTCCTAAAATACCATCTGTGACTACTCTCATATATGGAGTATGCCTCCCCAGTTGCTGGTGCCCCACTAGGAAGCCAGGATGCAGCTTACAAGGACTGGAGCCTCTATGAAAGGAAAGCGTAATTTTCCTATATGACAAAGCCCAGTGATAATGCAATTCCACCATGGCAAGCAAATATCAGCACAAGGTAACTTTAGTATCTCCCAATTTGGGTTCTGTTACAGAATAATAATATTAATAATAATAAACTGCCTCTTCTAGCTGAGATGGTCCCCAGGGGCTAGTCAGAAATCCCCAAGGGAGATACTGCTAAGAACACCTCCCCTGCCTTCCTCAGCACCTTAAATAAAGCACTCGAAGGAGCCTAAAAATAAGCCAGTGCTGAAGATTTCCCAGGGCCCTGTAGGCGTGTAACGTAAAAGCTACTTAAGTCTATATATACCCCCATTGTCTTTAGCTAAAGTGATAAAAATGAAAATGGTTTGAGGATCTTTCAGATAATTCTAATATGCAAGTAAATACTTTCCAGTATGAAAACAGCACTTTGACCTTGCCTGGAAAGGTGTAACGTTGTTGACTAAACATTGACCTTGAATGAAAGTGTAGAGGTAAAGAGAAACTTGCATTGTTTGCAAAAGTTTGCCGAAAGTGGGACTCACAGCTAGGGCAGATTAATAAGAGAGGCGCTTGTATAGAAATGCCAGGCACCTGGGAAGAATCAGGAGCATGATTACCCAGCGTCCCATTGATACCTTTGTACTTAACTTTTAGAGAAGAGGGGGAAAATGTGGAGTACAGGTTGCTAGAGAGGGTGAATGGATGAATGGGGGGAAGAACATAGCCTTCTGAATTAACCTCAGAGATAGGTAGTGTGCTTTGAATGATTTGGGCCAAGTCTGCTAACATTCAGACAGTGGAAAGTAAGTCACTTTCCCCTGTTTAATGGTTTGGTTAGTCAGTCTGGTTTTGTGTAGATAAGAGGGAATGTTCTTTTCAAATGCGTTGTGCTGTGAAAGCGCCTTCAATTCAAAATATGCTTTGTACCAAGTAGTCATAGTTGGGAGTGAAATTTCTTAAGCGCCTGCAAAAGGAAAGAAGCCTTGAGAAAAACTAGAAAGTGGAGTGACTTGCAGCTCACAGCAATATTTCCCCTGAAAAAGACCAGATAACCCACAGAGAATGAGGCACTTTAGAAGACCCTTAGTGAGACTCTGAGAATTGTCCTCAGCTGCCTTCTATCACTGAGAAGCAGGACAAATATCCCCTAGATTTTCTTAAATAACCCAGAAGAGCATTAAAGGTTTACATGACTCTTCAGAGGGCCAAATTATTTTAAAGTGTATATTCATTACTCAGATGGCTCCAGAGATTAGAAGCAACTTGCAAAAACTTCTCTAGGTCCTGATCCTAATTTGAAAAACCTTGGAAAGGAAGCCACATTGGTCTTTTATTATTAAAGCAGGAAAAAGAAGAAAAAGTGAAGACAGCAGTTGAATGGTACACTCTGTCAAGCAAGTGTCATCTGGCATGCAGGGGTAGCTACTAGAGACTAACCTGACTCCCTCTGGAGTTAAGGCCTCAGGAAATTAGAACTCCGTTGGCCTCTTACCTTGATTGCTGCCTGATATCACCATGTCCCTTGACAATTGAAGACCAGGAGATAAGCTTACATGACTGTTGATGGCCAGGAGAGAAGCTACCCATGCTTCTCTCAAGTCCTGAATTCTTGATCCCCAAGTCTGAAAGTATTTGAGATGGCTGCCTGGGCTCTGCCCCAACCCCTTAGACTGGGGGCAGAAGACAGAGGGAAGAATGGAGAGACTGGTTCATACTCTGGCCCTGAAAAGGCAACACCACCCCCTTAGACCAGGGGTGGGAGACGGAAGGAAGAATGGGGAGACAGGATAAGAACTTACTGAGATGGTATTGTGAAAAGTTGTTTGCTTATCTGCTAACTGCAAATACAAAGTCTGCTTCTGTGAAGGTTGGTTATGGTAACCAACTACTTGCTTGCTTGTTTGCATCAACCAGCCCTATAAAAATCTTGATTCTGAGCTGGTTGCTGCTGCTCTCCTTGCTCAGAGAGACAGCCACTAGCCCTCTATAAAGACTCCATTCGGATACTTTTAATTGACCATGTGAATCAATATTGTTAAAATGTCTATACTTCTCAAAGCAATCTACCGATTCAATGCCATCCCTATTAAAATACCAACATCGTACTTTTAAGACTAGGAAAAAATGATTCTGGTTTGGTCTGGTGAAACCAGAAAAAACATTGTATAGCTAAGGCAGTTCTTAATAATAAAAACAAAGCTGGGGGCATCAGCATATCAGATTTTAGGCTGTACTACAAAGCCATAGTGGTTGAGACAGGATGGTTCTGGAACATAAATAGAGACACAGACATTTGGAAGCAAATAGAAAACCAGGAAATGAAACTAACATCTTCCAACCACCTAATCTTCAATAAACCAAACAAGATCATACACTGGGGGAAAGAGTCCCTATTCAATAAATGGTGCTGGGAGAACTGGATACCCACATGTCAAAGACTGAAACTGGACCCACACCTTTCTCCACTTACAAAAATTGATTCAAGATGGATAAAGGACTTAAATTTAAGGCATGAAATGATAAAAATCCTCAAAGCAAGCATAGGAAAAATACTGAAAGATATGGACCTGGGGAAAGACTTCATGAGGAAGACTGCCGTGGCAATTGCAAGAGCAACAAACATAAACAAATGGGACGTAATTAAACTGAAAAGCTTCTGTACAGCTAAGGAGACAACAACCAAAGCAAATAGACAACCTACACAATGGGAAAGGATATTTGCATATTTTAAATCAGACAAAAGCTTGATAACTAGAATCTATAGAGAACTCAAATTAATCCACATGAAAAAAGCCAACAATCCCATATATCAATGAGCAAGAGACGTGAATAAAACCTTCTCTAAAGAAGACAGACAAATGGCTAAGCGTATGAAAAAATGCTCATCATCCCTAATTATTAGAGAAATGTAAATCAAAACCACACCTGCAGATGCTGGTTTGGATGAGGAGAGAAGGGAACACTTTTACACTGTTGGTGGGACTGCAAACTAATACAACCTTTTTGGAAGGAAGTATGGAGAACCCTCAAAGAATTCAAGCTAGACCTCCCATTTGATCCTGCAATCCCATTACTGGGCATCTACCCAGAAGGAAAAAAATCCTTTTTCTCATAAGGACACTTGCACTAGACTGTTTATTGCAGTTCAATTTACAATCGCCAAAATGTGGAAACAGCCTAAATGCCCACCAATCCAGGAATGGATTAACAAACTGTGGTATATGTACACCATGGAATAATATTGAGCCATTAAAAAAATGATGACTTTACAGTCTTTGTATTAACCTGGATGGAAGTGGAAGACATTATTCTTAGTAAAGCATCACAAGAATGGAGAAGCATGAATCCTAGGTACTCAACTTTGATTTGAGGACAGTTAATGACACCATGGGGGTGGTGGAAGGGGAGAGCAGAGAGAGGGAAGGAGGGAGGGGGCGGGGTCTTGGTGTGTGACACAACTTTTGGGAGCAAGACACAATTGTAAGAGGGACTTTACCTAGCAAATGCAATCAGTGTAACCTGGTTTCTTGTACCCTCAATGAATCCTCCAACAGTAAAAAAAATAAAAAAATTGACCATGTGCTCCTTTCTTGCCCACAACATATTAAGGGGGTCACTGGAAGATTGCTTACCAAATTTCTCTCAACTCTCACAGTGAGGGAAATTGGCAATTCTCTCATGTCTTTCTAGTAATGCCCCAAAGCCTTAACTCTTCTCTTAAGAGATAGACTTATTACAGCAAGAACAGTTATTTCTGTGGGTATGGGACAGGATCCTCTGCCTTTCTGGATTAAAGACAGATATTATTAACTCTAAAGTATAGGCCTTGGAGGGTCTGGTGAAAGGAATGATCATGTGCTCAACCTGTTTGTATTAAAGTTCTTGTTTTTACCTCTCACAACAGTTAAAACAATCAGAACTTAAGACCTTGACTCATCACACTTGAATCAGACCCTACCTAACACAGTAGTTCTTAACCCATGGGTCCCGACCCCTTTGGGGGTCGAACGACCCTTTCACAGGAGTCTCCTTAGACCATCCTGCATCCTGAGATACTTACATTACGATTCATAACACTAGCAAAATTACAGTTATGAAGTAGCAACGAAAATAATTTTACGGTTGGTGGTCACCACAACATGAGGAACTGTCTTAAAGGGTTACAGCATTAGGAAGGTTGAGAACCACTGCCCTCAAAGAACTTGACATTTCCTATTTCACACCTGGAGGCTGAAAATAGGCTGGGGGCAAAAAAAATGGCTGCAAGCCACATATTTCTCTGCCTTATAACCCTTCTGTCTCTAACTTAGGAAAAAGGACAAAATAGAATGCCCTTTCAATGAGACAACAAAGTTTGGATTTACTTGCTAAAAATGTTACCGCCAGGTGCAGTGGCTCACGCCTAGCACTGTGGGAGGTTGAGGAGAAAGAATTGCTTGAGCTCAGGAATTCAAGACTTGCCTGAGCGAGCATGAGACCCCAACTCATGAAAAAAGTGGAAAAACCCAGCCGGGTGCCATGCTGAGCACCTGTAATCCCAGTGGCTACCTGAGGCTGAGGCAGCAGAATGCCCACAGCCCAAGTCTGAGGTTGCAGTGAGTTACCAGGCCACTGCACTCTGCTCAGGAGCATAGGGTGGAACTCTGTCTCAACAACAACAACAAAAATTAAAAAACAAACAAACAAACAAAAAAACCCACAAAGAAATAAAAAATAAGCAACAAAATAAAATAAAAATAATAATAAAAATGTTACCAGTGTGTCTGATTTTGTCTTGCAGGAGGAATTCCTATAGACCCAGTGCATACATCTTGTTTCATAAGAATCTTTACTCCATCAGAAGTGCTCGGAAACTTCACAATATTCTGTCACGACCAAAATAATCTCACCTCTCGGGACTTGTATGGGCGGGGACCAGGGAGACAGACCAAGGAAAGAGGTATGTTTTCTATTCGTTTAAAACATTTACACCTGGACAAGAATGGGAAAAGTTCTCAGGATGCTCTGCCTGCTGTGTCAATTGAACTCATAGCTTGGCCCAGGGTTATAAGACAACTGCCATATCTTATACCAATATGCATACCATAATTTGTATGGAAGAGTTTTTGCTGTGTGGACAGCAGGATTTTTTATTATGTTCCAGCTAATGTCTCTGGAGAAGAGGGAGATTAGCATCTTTCTTGCCCAAGGCACTGGAAGTAAAAGAACCTGGCAGGCCCACAATCTTAATATAACAGAAGATTGTGAGAATGACCTTCACCTGTTAAGCCCAGCTGAGTCTATTTCCTTACCTTTATTTATAACGCCAACTATAGTAACTGAATTCAGTGAGGTTGGGGGACTAGCTCCTACCATAGTAAAAGGCTTGAACATCACCTCACAAGCATTTAGTACCCTAAACACAGATGTTAGACAAGTCTGGGAGATCATATTAAAGAACCAAGGAGAGTACAAAATAGATAACTGAAAATCCTAAAAACAGAGCTGTGGGGAAGACAGAAGGAACAAAGCAACATAAGGAAATGAGTTGGTGCTACCAGATAGGGGAAGAGAATTGTTAGAAAAACAAAGCCAAAAAGCAGGGAAAGAAGAATCCAAGTGAAGAAATTACATGAGAATGCTTTTAAACTCTGCTTTGCAAAGTTCACTAAAGTCATCAACTCAGCAAAAGGAATAACCTCTGAACATTAGTCCAGAAAACAACAAAACAGGACAAAATAACCAACAACAACAAAAAAATAAGCAGCATGCTCGAAAGGTAACTAGTGACCCCAAGAGTTGTGCCTAGTTGAGTGAATAAAATGTATTTCCCCAAACCTAAACAAATTGAGGCTAAGAATACTAGTGAGTCAAAAGGTATAATGTATAGGAACATTAATAATATAAAAGCTGTCTTATGCAGAGTGAAATCTAGGCTCACTCTCTAACTATAATGTGCACTTGTGATATGCCTGCCTCCATATACCAAACTCTCCTCAAGACCAAAGTCTCTGATTCTCTAAACAGCTGGCTCAACATGAGTATTTGGCCATTAACCATAGAGGAAAGAAAATGAAAATGACTATTGGGACAATGCTTGGTTTCTGAAAAGGCAATATTTTCCTTATTTCTCTTTGTGTATCCAGCCTTAAACTTTTCTTGGTAGCGGTTGTCAACCTAAAGAGTTGTCCCTACTTGGAGTCGAAGGTAATCTATCTCATTAACACAAGAACCTGGCAAACATTAATCTGCCACTACGTGGCTATAGGATATTCTGTATAAGGTAATTGAAGCAAAAGATTTTACAGCAGGAATATATCTTAGAGATCATCAGTCTTGTAACCAATGGCGCAACTCCTCCTAAACCTATATATGTCTCCCCTCTAAATGTCTCCTGTGAGTACTTATTTTCTCTTGTTTTTGTTAGTTTTTTTTATTGTTAAAGGCAGGGTCACAACGAGACATTCCATGTCCATGTTTTGTAGCCTTTTGCTTTTCCCTGTGTGAAGACTGTAAGCCTGCCAGACTACAAGCTCACTAAGAAAAGACACCCTTTAGTGTTGTATTATTTTACCATCTCAAATAGGTGTGATGAATTGAAATCCCCTATACTTTTCTATTAAATTGGGAGGCATTTTAACTGAGAAAATACACAGTCTATCCAGTCACCATACCTGGGAGAGTTGTTTCCCTGACTGAGGTTCCGTAGGAAGGACAGTCCCGCCTTGTGCCTTCAGTTCTTCTGTGTGTTTATTCCAAAGAGTTACTTTGGCCTTTCCATGCAGTTTTAGCCTTTTTATTTTTTTAGGAGAAGCTTTTCTTACTTTCTGCAATGGATGGTGAATATATAAATGTTTATTCATCACTTACCTAACATATAACAAGAGCTATGTTCAGTAGACGTCATGTTATAGTATTAGGGAGACAGGGATCAGATTCTCTATAATAATCTAAGGTGTATCTATCTCTATGGTGTATCTCTCTTTTGTTAAATAGTCTGTAGAAACAGAATCAGTAGTACCTGGTAAGTTTGATCATTCTGCCGCAGTGGAATGTCCTTGAGTCTTATAGTATCTTTAAGCTCCAGAATCAATTGCTGTGTCCAAGGCAGGTGTTCCCGAATATCCTCTCGTTGTCTATTTCTAAATTCCATGCCAGATCTCCATGCAGCTTCCTAGTTTTTAGATAGAAAGTGCCCACAACACCACGAAAAAGGCATTACCTTCTAAAGAGACTAAGAAACAGAATAATATGCTTATATGTAATAATGGCATCTCAAGGAGGAAGAAGGAAGGGAGGGAGGAACAAAAAAAGGAAGAAAGAAAGTAAAGATAGAAGGAGATTGATGCATAGATAAATATCCACGGGGCATCTAGAAAAATATATTTGTCATTTAATAAAGCTTTAGTGATTTGCTAACCTAATGGTTAGGGGTGAATTACACCCCTACCTGGGCGGCTTGCTCTCTCTGTGCCAGGGCAAGCTGGGATTCCAAGGAGGTAATTCATTCCTCCTTTTATTTCCATGTCTTTTTCTGTAGAATGCTTTTCATGCAGAAAATGCAAACGAGAAAGTCATATCTTTATAAGAATTACAATTGATATATATTTGATCTTTTGCTCCAGTTTTCCCTCCATAGCCATTTAATTATAGTTTTATTAAACTGGAGAAAACAAGAAAAACCAGCTGACGTAACCACAATATGGAACCTTTGAGCTTTCCAGTTACAGTATGACCAAGCAGCTCCCATGTGAACCACCCTCCCACAGATATCAGCTATTAACTGTGGGTAACAGAGAAAAGCTATCTGAAAAGATTGGAGAGTAACCAAACCAGGAAAATGCTGGGAAGTGATAGTTGGGAAACATGGCACTGAGTTTCCCATTTGGATGGCTTTTTGTTTGAGGGAAAAACCAATCAGGGCCATGGATGACTAATTGTTTATTAAAAAACCACAGTCTATTGAAGAATTAAGATTAGTTAAAGAAACCACAGCTGCTAAGGGAGGAGGAAAACATCTGAAAATAGCCAGTGAGGGGAAACCAGATCTTTCAGTAATCCATTTTTTCCAAAAGCTCTGAGGCTGAGAAGTTCTCAGCTAATATTTTATTAAATTTACCTCCCCAAATAACCCTAGTCCTGTTCAAAGGAATCGCAAAGCCCAATTTCCCCCTATCGTTCATCTAATAGTCAAGCATGTGATGACTGCTATTGCTTATTCAATTACATTTTCCATAGAATGTCTGGTTTCTTTCGAGTATAGCATAGTTAGTGTGTTGCTATAACTATCTTCTACAGCTTAGAAATTATTTAACAACAGAAGGAAATGTGCTGTAACATGTTAAGTTGCTTTAAGTCACGGAGGTGAAAATTAAATTAAAATGCACAGTATAAAGTGGATAATTGAAAACCCTGCTAACAAAATGATGAAGTTACAAGGACAAACACTACATGGGGAGACAGAGGAGGAAGATGATTGTTAGAGAAAAAAACAAAAAGCAATTTATGAAGAAACAAGATGAAGAATTTTTCTGAGAAAAGCTTATAAAATATACTTTGCAAAGTGCAGTAATTTTATTAACTCAGAAAAAGGAATGACCTCTGAACAAGAGCCCTGAAAAAAAAAAACAAAAGAAAATAATAAACAATAACACAAAATAACCAGGATACTCAAAAGCTAACTACTGACCCCAAGAGTTATGCTTCCTTCATAATTAAAACCTATTTCTCAGACAAATTGAGACAAACAATACTAGTGGGTCAACGTGAAATGGAGAGGAAAATTAAGAAAATAAAAAGATAAGTTATGCAGGGTGAAATCTGGCTTCACTCTCTAACTATAATTGCACATGTGATAGTCTTGCCTCCTTATACCAAACTCTCCTTAAGACCAAAGTCTCTGGTTCTCTAAATAGCTGGCTGACCCTGATTGTCTGGGCTTTAACCATAGAGGAACAATAATGAAAATGAAGGTTGGGATGATGCTGTGTTTGTCAAAAGGGAGTACTTTCCTTAATCCTCTTTGTGTACCCAGCCTTAAACTGTTTTATTGGCAGCAATCATAAACCTAGAGAGCTGCCCCCACAGCAGCTCATTCACATAGAAACAAAGTTTCACAAGAAACTTTAATCTGCCACTAAGTGGCAACAGAATATTTTAAATAAAATAACCGAAGCGAAGGAAGAAACCTTAGACATCATCTTATCTTCTAACAAAACTCCTCCAAAATATATGTGTCTCTACTCTCTAAATGTCCCTTAGCAGTAATTATTTCCTCTTATTTTTTTTTTTTTAAATTCTCTTAAAGTCTCTGTCACAGTGAGAGATTCCATGTCCACGTTTTCTGTCGCATTTTCCTTCTCCCTGTGTGCAGCCTATAGTCCAGCAAGACTACCAGCTCACTAAGAAAGGACAGCATTTAGTGCCATATTATTTTACCATCTCAAATGTTTCTGACTGATGGAGGTCTGCTTTACTATTCTGCTATATTGGGAGGCATTTTTGACTGAGAAATACATTCTACCCAGGCAGTCACCATATTGCTTCCCTGACCGAGGTTCTGTAGGATTGGAAGTCCTGGCTTGTGCCTTCACTTCTTCTATGTGTGAAGAGTGACTTCCGCCTTTGCATGCAGTCTTAGGCTTTTTACTCTTTTGTCAGAAGGCCTTCTTTCTTCCTGTAGTGTATGGTCAATATATAAGTGTTTGTTCACCACTTTACCTAGCATATGACTATAGTTATGTTCAGTAGATATCATGTTATAGTATTAGGAAAATAGGGAACAGGTTCCATAATAAAAAGTAGAGAAAACAACCTAAGTGGACAGTGCACCTGTCCTTTACCAAGTGATCTTCAAGGAAAAAAACAATAGTCCCTTTAACCCCCGATCCTTCTGGTGCAGTTCAACATTCTTCTGTCTGATAATGTGTTTTAGCTCCACCATCAACTGCTATGCACATGCCAGACGTTTCAGAACATCCTCTTGTGTTCTATTTGCAAATTCCACACCAGATTCCTGGGCAGAGTCCTAATTTTTAAATGAAAATTGGCCAGCATACCAAAGGAAAGATATCAGCTTCCTGCAAGTTCTTTATTCTAACCTCATCGTTTCTTTTGCCCACCTCATACCCATGTTAATTTTATAGTCATTAGACTCTGATCCCATAATAATAATCATCATAGAAAACATAATGTAGCAAGTGTTTTATACTGTTAAGCATTTTACAAATAGTATCGCACTTAAAGTACTATCCTAATATTATGATGGAGAAAATTAAAGGGAAGCATATTTCACAAACCATTTAGAAAAAGACTTAAAATGTTTAAGTTAAGAAAGTAGTTGAAAGCCAGGAGGCCAAGACAGAGCTTTGTCTCAGGGGAAGAATCATCATAAAGAATCTCCATGAGAGCCATGGTTAATGAAAGTATATAGTGGGAACTGCCACAGAGGCTCCATCGGGCTGATACAGGGATCCCCCACTCAGGGTGGACAAGGACACACATTTTCTAGGCCTCAGTGAGCTAAGAAATCAGTCTCATCACAGACTCCTATCCAGACACACAAACAAGCCATCTTTCAAGTAAGGTCATATAGAAGGTAGCCTGAAAGGGTCTAGGTTGTTCTTTCTTGAGTAGGAATCAAACACTATAATTCATGGCCTGAGCCAAAAACTGCAAGGGCCAAATTCCTGTGCTAAGTTTAAAATCACTTTCTATCCATAGACCTCTGGCTAATTGTGCCATACTTCCCCCAAAACTCTGCCCAAAGGATAAAAAGAGCACCTTTCAAAACCATTATAGTGAAGACTCATGGGGCTTCACGATTGGATTCCTCTCCTCCATTGTTGGAGATTCTGTTCTCTCTCTTCTGGACTACCAATCTTTCAATCATTCCTTGTCAATAATCTCTATTCTCTTGCTTATTTACTGGTCTGTACTTTCATTCTATAAATCTCAAGAGCAAGGACTCAGCATAGAGAAATATTCCAGCAACTTATTTGGAAAACTCATCTGGTATTCGAGATCTTCTGTTGTAGATCTGCACTGCTGCACTCTATCTTGTCTTTTTCATGAGTCATGTTTATAGAGACTGAAAGGTCAAGCTCCTGTCGACCATTACACATGAATAGCCTTTCTGCCAACCTTGGAGGTGATAGGCTACTGGGGGATAGGTCTTCAAATCCCCCTTGGCTCCTGCAAGGGGTGCCAACCCTGCAAGGATCAAGGTTCTCTCTGCAAGGAAAACACAGTGGAGGAACTCCAGGGAATGAGGGAACATTGGAAGGTTTCATAACCCATTGTATTTCTTCTGTCTTTCTCTGGTTGAGAGTCAAAGAGAGAGTAGAATCATTAGTCAGAGGTCCTGGGGTCCCCAGCAATGGTGAGCACACAGCACTGATGAGCTTCCTTATAACTGTCCCCTCAGGCGTCTCTCCTAGCTCTTTTGCTGTCAATCCATGCATGTCTCCAGGGTCCCAAGACTCTCTTGCTCCTCATCTCCACAGTCTGTCTCCAAGGTCTCTCCCCCAGTGCCGGGTTTGCTCTCTAAGGTGTTGTCCTGGTGGTGTGAGCACCTGCTTTGCTTGCTAATGACTGCATGTCAGGAAGGGACTGCTTTGTGTGCTGGTTAAAGCTTGTGCTGGCTTCCTCTGGTGTTTCTCAGCTGCTTTGAGTGTCTTTTAAAGGGTTGTCTTCTTGCCTTTCACACCAAAACTTGATTAATTCCAATGTCTTTCCTGTGTGTTTGCACAAGAGGCTGAACAGTGTTATGGGTAGGCAAAGAGATTTAATAAAAAAACCTCTCAGTGTGAAGAAAAGGGGCATTTTACACCTCCCTGGGTGACCAGAAGTCTGCATGAGAGTAGCCAGGGGTGATACCTTGAGGCAAGAGCAGCCTCATAGAACCCCCCCACCCACCCACCCAAAATAAATTGAAAGATGACTCTTGCAGGAAACCCATATGAGAGCTGATCACTCTACATTTGAGCACTCTCAGAAGTATTGGACTTTGAAGAGAGAAACTGGGGCGCATAATATGGAGAAACTGGCAGGGTGGATGGCAGTGTGAGAAGGAACAACTACAATTCACCACACTTTGATCCGAGCACATTTATAAACTAGATAACAGTTCAGCTCCTTCTTCAAAAGGGTAAAGTGGAAAACAAATGTTAAGGAGGAAGAAAGAGAAAGATAATAACCTTGGGTGACCTATTTGTTTCCTCTGATTTATTCTTATAAATGTAAAGGTTGAAAGGAACGTAGAGTTCTTTAAGACTTCAGCTGGGTGTGACGAACTTGGTGCCAAAGTTTTTACTGAAGAAAATGTTGACCTTGCACTACCAGGTTAAAATAACTACTGAAACCACCAGCATGGTATTAAAATGTCTCTAAATGTCCACTGTGAGGATAAAATGTCTAGTTTCAAAGATGTTTCTTTCAACCCTTTGAGTTTTTTGAAAGTACGAAAGGTAGAAAACATGGTGTTTGTAATTCTCAAGAAGTAAATTTTAAACAAAAATACAATAAAAATGAGGAAACAGACTCAGACTCCATCTGTAACAAAGAGTCTCCATCTGTAACAAAGCCTTGTTCATAAGGAGGCATTGGAAGCTGCATCCCAGGGAACCCCTCACTAAAACGCCTCCGCACCAACTACAGTGGCTACGTCAACATTGCACACAGAGAAGTTACTGGGGATTTGACATAAAGACTCTACAGAAGTGTAATGAAACTGGGGAAAAATGGATGAAAATCTCATTGCCTATAACTTGCACAGAGACTCAGATCCAATGAGGTTTAGAAATAGGTAGCACCAGTACAACCCATGTCCACATAAACCTACTATTTCTGCCAGTGCCTTGTGGAACAAAGGAACCCAATGGGTGGAAATCACTAGGCTGGTAAACTTGACAGAATGCAGGCAACAGACATGTTGTGGTCCCAAACCTCAGTGGATTCTTTCAGCACATAAGAGGGATCGAGTGGCGTCTTGCAGCCCTTGGTGGGAATTGCCTTATGAGTGAGTGAGTGGGGCCTGGTAGCCAATGGAGGGCTCTCCAGTTTCCTGTCTGGGTCCGTTGTTCTGCTCACAGCTCTAGTTCTCAATCTGGGCCACAGCTTCAGCATAACCGTGCCTCTGGTCAGATTAATAGTTATGTCCCATGCATGGAGCAAGGAGAAAAGTGAGGATGACCAGATGTGGATCTCTGGCTGCCAGTCATCTATCTCCTTAAATACCATCTGTGTCTTCTCTCATACTTGTAGAATGCCTCCTACCCAGTAGGAAGCCAGGATGCAGATTACAAGGAGTGGAGCCTCTATGAAAGAAATGCCTAATTTGTCTATATATTAAAGCCGAGTGCTATCTCAATTCTCACATGGGGAACAACAACCACCACACGACACCATGAGATATCTCCATCTGGCTTCTGTTGCAGAAAAGAAAACAACAAACAACAACAACAACAACAACAAACTACCCTTTGTAGCTGAGATGGTCCCTAGGGGCTATTCAGAAATCCCCAAGGGAGATACTGCTAAGGACACCTCCCTGCCTTCTTCAGCACTTTAAATAAAGCAGTCAAAGAAGCCTAAAAATAAGCCAATGCTGAAGATTTCCCATGACCCTGCAGGCATGTAATGTAAAAGCTACTTAAGTCTATATCCCATTCTCTTTAGCTAAAGTGACAAACTAAAAGTGTTTTGAGGATCTTTTCAGATTCTGATGTGCAAGTAAATATCTTCCAATACGAAAACAGCATTTTGACCCCCTGGAGAGGTATGAGGTTGCTGACTAAACATTGACCTTGAATGAAAGTGTAGAGGTGAAGAGAAACTTGCATTTTTCTCAAAAGACTGCTGAAAGTTGGACTCACAACTAAGATAGGGTGCCCAGACGTCCCGCTTTCGGTGCGACAGTCCCGCTGTTTAACAATTTGCCCCGTGTCCCACGGGGTTTTAAAAAAGTCCCGATTTTTGGAAAGAATGCATGAAGGGCGGCAGAACAGGAAGGGAATATACAGTTTTCAGCTGCCATATGGCTATTTCACCAGAATATGAGTTTTATATTATTTTTGTTAATTTTATAATGTTAAACTGTAATAATAACAAATAATTGTTGAGAAGTGATTATCAAGAACTGCTTATCAAAGTTTGCATTGTTGTCAGGCCCTGCCCTGCCCTGTCCCCTGCCACCACCCCCCCCCATGTTGTCCCGCTTTACAAATGTTAAAATCTGGTCACCCTAAACTAAGAGTGAATAATAAGAGAGATGCTTGTGTAGAAAAGCCAGGCAACTGGGAAGAATCAAGAGCAGGATTATTCAGTGTCCCAATGATAACTTTGTATCTGCCTTTTAGAAAGGAGGGGGGAAATGTGGAGTACAGGTTGCTAAAGAGGGTGAATCAGTGAAAGGGGGGAGGCACATAGCAATCTGAATTAACCTGAGAGATAGTGTGTTTGGAATGATTTGGAGCAGGTCTGCTAGCATTCAGACAGTGGAATGTAAGTCAGTTAGTTGCCTGTCAGTTTAATGTCTTGGGCAGGTCAGTCTTTGTGTAGATAAGAGGGAATGTCCTTTCCAAATGCGTTGATATGGAAGGGCCTTCAGTTCAAAATATTCTTTGTGTATATTGCAAGGGTACAAGTCTAATGTATCAAGTATAAAACATAAATGTCTTAACATAATAATCAAGTAAATGAGGCAAACACTGTATTAATTTGTTTGATGTAAGCACTCCAAACGGTATAAAAAAATCAACACATTGTACCCTACATATGCATAAATGTATTCATAATCTATGTGTATATGACTTAATAAAAAAATTTTAAAAATAAATTTAAAAAATATATTCTTTGTACCAAGTACTAATAGTTGGGGGTAAAATTTCCTTAGCTGCTGCAAAAGGATGGAAGCTTTAAGAAAAACTAGAAAGTGGAGTGACTTGCAGCTCATAGCAATATGTCCCCTGAAAAAGACCAGGTAACCCACAGAGAATCAGACACTTTGGAAGACCCTTAGGAGGACTCTCAGAATTGTCCTCAGCTGCCTTCTATCACGGAGGAGCAGGATGAATCCCCTGGCTTTTCCTTAGTGACCTAGAAAGGCATTAAAGATTTACCTGACTCTTCAGAGGGTCAACTTATTTTAAAGTGTAAATTCATTACTCAAATGGCTCCAGAGATTAGAAGCGACTTGCAAAAATTTCTCTAGGCCCAGATCCTACTTTGAAAAACCTCAGAAAGGAAGCCATATTGGTCTTTTATTATTAAAGCAGGAAAAAGAAGAAAAAGTGAAGACAGCAATTCTAGCTGAATGGTGCACTCTGTCAGACAAACCTCGCCTGACATACCAGGGTAGCTACTGGAGGCTAGCCAGTCTCCAGAGGTTAAGACCTCAGGGAATCAGAACTCCTTTGGAGCCTGAGCTTGATTACTGACTAAGAGCCCCGGCTGTCTCAACTGTGGAAAGCTGGGAGATAAGCTTTCTCCTACCTATCAATTCTCAAGTCCTGGTTTCTTGATTCCCAAGTCTGAAATTATTAAGGTAGTGTCTGGAACAACAGTTTCCAACTTTTCTCTCAACTCTTACACTTAGAAAAATTGATGATCATGTCTTGACTTTCTAGACAAGCCTTAAGCCTTAACTCCATTCTTAAGGAGAGATAGATTGGTTAAAGCGGGGACAGTAATTTATGTCAATATGGACAGGATCCTATGCCATCCTGGCTTAAAAAGACATGTTAACTTTAAAGTACCGGCCACTGAAGGACTGGTAAAAAGAATGACCATATGGTCAACCTGGTTGTATCAGATCTAAAGATATTGCTTTGTACCTTTCACAGCAGTTAAAATAATCATAACCTAACGACATGGATTCTCCACACACGAATCACACCTTAACAGAAACTGACACCTCTTATTTCACATGTGGAAGTTGAAAATAGGCTGGGGGCAAAGAAATGGCTGCAAGACACATATTTCTCTGCCTCATAACACTATTGTCTCTAACCTGGGGAAAGGGACAAGATATGCCCTTTCAATGAGACAACAAAGTTTGGATTAACTTTGCTAAAAATGTTACCAGTGTGTCAGATTTTTGTCTTGCAGGAGGAACTCCTACAGATCCGTTGTGTACATCTTGTTTAATAAGAATCTTTACTCATTGCAAGTGTTCAGAAACTTCACAATGTTCCTTCACAACCAAAATAATCTCACCTGTCATGATTAGCATGGGGAGGGACCAGTGAGACAGATCAAGGAAAGAGGTAAGTTTTCTATTTGTTTTAAAAGAGTTACACCTGGGGAAGAATGTGAAACACTCTCCGGATGCTCTGCCTCCTGTGTCGATTGAACTAATAGCTTGCCCCAATGTCATAAGACAACCAACATATCTTATACCAATATTCACACATAACTTTTAAGGGTTAGATTTTGCTGTATGGGCAACAGGTTTTTTTTCTCATGTTCCAGCTAATGTCACTAAAGGACCCTGTTTTCTAGGAAGACAGTATCTTTCTTGCACAGGGCACTGGAACTAAAAGACCCTGGCAGGCCCAATACTTCAATTTCCCAGAAGGTTGCCAGAGTGACCTTCACCTATTTAGCCTGGCTGAGTATATTTCCTTACCTTCATATATATTGCCAGCTATGGCAACTGTATTTAATGGACTAGCTCCTGCTATAGTATAAAGCTTGACCATCACCTCACAATCATTTACCAACCTAAACAGAGAATTTAGACAAGTCTGGGAGATTGTCCTAGAAAACCAAGGAGAGTATAAAATAGATAACTAAAAAGCCTAAAAACACAGCCCTGGAGAAAATAGTAGGAACAAAACAAGATAACAAAATGGGTTAGTTCGAGGATAGATTAGAGAAGCGAATTGTCATTAAAAAAGCAAAAAGCAAGGAAAGGAGAATCAAGATGAAGAAATTACTTGAGAAAACTCTTAACACATGTTTTCTGAAGTTTGATACCATTATAAACTCAGAAAAAGTAATAGCAACCCACACCAATAATTATAACAAATAATCAGAGTACTGGAAAGCTAACTAGTGACTCCGAGGATCATGCCCAAATGACTAAAACCTATTTCCCAAGTACTAAGTAAATGGAGAAGAAGACCACTGGTATACCTAAGGTGAATGTAGAGTAAAATTAAGAAAATTAAAATAACTCATATATATATAGGGTAAAATCTTGGCTCATTCTATAATGTGCACAAATGATAAGCCTGCCTCCCAATGACAAACTCTGCAGAAGACCAAAGTCTCTCGTTCTCTAAACAGCTGGCTGAACATGCTGATTGGGCTTTTACCACACAGGAATGATAATAAAAAATGAGTATTAGCACAATGCTTTGTTTCTCAATAGGCAATAGGCAATATTTTCCTTATTCCTCTTTGTGTCCTCAACCTTAAACTGTTTTATTAGCAGTAGTCATAAAAATAGACAGCCCCCCTCCCCCATAGTGAGTTCAAGGTAATCTAGCTCATTCACACAGGACCCACGAAACTGTAATCTGCCTCTATGTGGCCACAGAGGACATAGAATATTCCGTGTAAGGTCATTGAAGTGAAGGGTTTCAGAGCAGAATTACATTTATATGTAAGATCATCAAATCTTCAAACCAATGATAAAATTCCTACACAGGATAGGTATCTCTTCTCTCTAAATGTCTGCTGTCCGTACTTATTTCCACTTCTTAATTTTTTTTGTACCTCCGAGTGTCTGTGTCACAACGAGACATTCCATATCTGTTTCTGTAGCATTTTTGTTCTCCCTGTGTGCAGCATACAGTCCAGCTGGACCAAAAGCTCACTAAGAAAGGACAGCATTACCGTCTCAAATGCTTCTGATTAATGGAGATTCACTTTACTATTCTGCTATACTGGGAGGCATTTTTGACTGAGAAAATGTACATTCTACTCAAGTTAGTCACCATACCTTGGCTTGTGCCTTCAGTTCTTCTATGTTTCTATTCAAAAGAGTGACTTCAGCCTTCAAATGCAGTCTTAGAGTTTTTATTTTTTTTTCAGAAGCTTTTCTTTCATTCTGCAATGGGCGGTCAACATAGAAATGTTTACATCACTTACCTTGCATCTAACAATAGTTAGGTTCAGTAGACAGCATGTTATAGTTTTAGAGAGATAGGGACTAGACTCTCTAATGATCTAAGTGAGGAGAAAAATGCAAGTGAATGATGTATCTATCCTTTACTAAATGTTCGCCAAGGACAGATACAATAGTACCTGGTAGGCTTGATCCTTCTGCTGCATTTGAAGATCCTTGAGTCTAATAGTATCTTTTAGCTCCCAAACCAACTGCATTACACAAGCCAGGTGTTTCAGAAGGTCCTCTTGTTTTTTATTCTTACATGCCATGCTAGATTCCCATGCAGATTCCTAGTTTTTAGATAAAAGGGGGCCAGTGCACCCGGGAAGAGGTATTAGTTTCCAAATAGGGGTTCCTTTACTACAAATTCATCCTTTCTTTTGCCCAACTCAAATTCTTGTTACCTTAAGAATCATTTGAAATCTATCCAACGTTACTAATAATAATCATAGACACTTTAATCTCTTCAGTACTCTATTACGCATTTTACTAACATTATCTCACTTAAGGCGTTATTCTAATTTTACCAAGGAGAAACAAACCCTTTTTAAAAAGTTCCAAATTTTAAGTTCCGAGAGTAGTTGAAAGCCATGAGGCCCGGACAGAGATTTGTTTCAGGGGCTGAACCATCATAGAGAACCCCCAGGAGACCCATGCCACAGAGAGGCTCCATCAGAGTGATATAGGGTTCCCCAGCTAAGGGATAAAGAGGGACCCCTATTTTCCAAGCCTGGGTGAGCTCAGAAGTCAGTCTGATCAAAGACCCCATCTCTAGATACAAACAGGCCAGCCTTCAAGAAATGTCATGAAATAAAGCAGCCTGAAAGGATCTGAGAGGTTCTTCCTTGGCTAGGGAGCAAACCCCTTATATCCAGTCTGAGCCAAACCTTGCAAAGGCCAAATTTCTATGATAAGTTTAAGAACATTTCCCACCCATACACCTCTGGCTAACTGTGCTGTATTTCCCAGTAAATCCCAGCCTGAACCATAAGACAAGCTGCATTTAGGGGGAAGAGCAAGATGGCAGCTGAGTAACAGGTTCTTTGCAACCGGGCACCATGAGAGTGGGGAGATAAGACTCCCAGCACCTCTAGTTTGTGGGATTTGCCCAGAAACATCCTTTTAGGGACACCTGAGGTGGAGGACAAAAGCAGTGGAGAACTGGCTGTGTTCAGTCTGAGGCCATGGTGGCTGGGACTGTAGCTACCACAGCAGTAAGACTGCAGACATGGAAGGCCTTCCCTATGGGTTGTTTGGGGTTTTTTTGGATTTGGGCACTCAATTAAATTACCTTGCAAGAACGTGGGCAAGAGTGTGGGTGACTTTAAGTGTTGTCTAGGGTCTGGGAATGAGCTGCTGGGCTGGAACGGAGTTATGACTGTTCAGCTGTGGGCCGCTCACAGCCATTGTCAGTGAGCTTCCCTGCAGGCTATGCCCTCAGGGTCACAGAGTGAGACCAGGGCTGGGAGACCATGGGTGAGTGATCTAGTAATTGAACAAAGGCCAGGACTGAGATGGAGGGGAAGAGTGGAGCTTTCAGTGTTTGGCAGCGGGAGAGCAGCCTTGCAGTCTCAGCCCTCAGGGGCATAGAGTGAGGCCCATTTTGGTGCACCTGATAAGCAGGCAGCCACTTCCAGAAATATCTCCACAACACGTGCTTCCCTAGGACAGCGTCTGCTTAGCCAAGGTTAACAGTTTAAAAGTGTCTTTGAAGTGGGCTGAGGAGAGACTCAGACTCTCAGCCCTGCGGGGTTTGAAGGCAAAGAAGCCAGCAGAGGCCTCCAGTCTCCATCCTATACAGCTGTATCAGCATTGTGATTAGCATCTCATACCGCAGAAGATCACTGGTTGCCCAGGCAATATTCAGCTAGATATATATACTGGTTTGTTTTCAGTTTCAGTTGTTTTTTATTGTTTTTGTTTTTCATGTGTTTGTTTGTTTAATTTTAACTCCCCCCCCCCGATTTTTCTTCTCTATTTTTCTTTCTTCACTTTTCTAGTGTAAATATAATTTTCCATTGTTACCTTCTTTAATAATAAGAACTTCATTTCTGCTCATGTTTCTACTCCTGTTACTTGGTTAGCACCCCCCCCCCCAATTTTACCCTGTAAGATTTTCTGTTTGTTTGTTTTGGTTTGATTGATAGTATTTTTGTTTTTCTTCTCTAGCCGATGAACGTAGGGTACCAAGTCTGCTCAGTCTGGCAAAGAGCTGCTGACCTCAAGGGAACCACCCAAACCAGCACCCCAAGAGGTTGGGGGGTTTTAAGGTGTGGGTCAAGGTACCCTGCTCTATACCTTCATTATTTTTGTCTCCCTCTTTCTGTGCCTCACTTCTGTTTGTCAATATTCCCTTTTACTAATCTCCTCTCCTTTCTCTTTTTTCTTTTTTTAATCTTTTTTCCTCTCTTGCAATTCAATATTCTCATACTTTTAGTCCTGTACCAAAAGGACTCATCAAAACCTTAGGTCAGAGGCACAGTAACTTAAAGAGCAAGAGGAAGAGAAAGGAAAATTAGGGCAAGGAAACATAAAAGAAAACACTCATGAGGAAGAAATAGCAGAAAAATCCTGGCAACATGAAAAACCAGACCACATCTACCCCCCACCCCACCCCCAAGGGACCATTCGGTAGCTACCACAGAGGAGTCCACCCATGAAGAAATGTTACAAATTACAGAAGGAGAATTTAAAATACAGACGATGAAAACAATAAAGGAAACTGCTTAGAAAGTAGAAAATAACCAAAAGGAAAATCCAAAAACAATGAAATAAGAGATGAATGATATGCAGAATATAGAAAGGATATAGAAGAGCTGAAGGAATTGAAGCAGTCAATTTGGGATCTTAAAGATGCAATAGAAAGTATCAATAACAGATTAGAACATGCAGAAGAAAGACTCACAGAGATAGAGGACAACGCTCTTAAGATAACTCAGACAGTTACAGATGCAGAAGAAAAGGAGAGAGAAAGCAGAACATTCACTGACAGAATTATGAGACTTCATGAAGCATTCAAACATACAAGTTACAGGTTTATCAGAAGGGGAAGAAGAATGCCCCCAGAGGAATGGAAGCCATACTAGAGAATATTATAAATGAAAAATTTACAAATATCACCAAAGATTCCGAATTACTGCTTTACAGAGGGATATCGAAACCCAGGTCACTTCAACTCAAATAGAGCTTCTCCAAGACACACTGTGATTAACCTGTGCAAAGTCAAGACAAAAGAAAGATTCTGCAAGCTGCCAAGAGTAAGTGCCAATTGACTTACAGGGGCACTCTATCAGGGTGACTGCAGACTTCTCCAACGAAATTTATCAAGCCAGAAGATAATGGTCAGCTACCTTTAATCTATTTTAAAAAAATTTCCAGCCCAGAATTCTATTTCCTGATAAGTTAAGCTTTAAAATTGATGGAGAAATCAAATGTTTTACTGATATGCAAACACTAAGGAAATTTGACACAAGAACAGCTCTACAGGAAATACTTTGACCTGTTCTACACATTGACCATCACAATATAGTACTAGCAAAGTAAGCACCCAGGAATTAAAGGATAGAACCCAGCTTCCACAATGATGTAAAAAATATAACTAAGCAATAGACTTTCACAAAATAAGATTAATAGAATGCTACCACACTTATGAATTATCTCAATAAATGTTAATGGCTTGAATTCCCCCATGGAAGAGGCATACACCGGCTGATTGGATAAATTAAAAAAAAAAAAAAAAGCCATCCGTGTTCTGTCTGCAGGAAACACACCTAGCCTCAAAAGACAAATTAAAACTCAGAGTGAAAGGTTGAAAGATAATTTTTCAGGCAAATAGAATTCAGAAGAAAAGAAGGGTTGCAATTTTATTTTCAGATACAAGTGGATTTAAAGCTTCTAAAGTCAAAAAAGACAACTATGGACACTTCATGTTCATCAAGGGAAAAACACAACAACAAGACATTTCAAGTATAGATATTTATGCTCCCAACTTAAACGCTCCCAGATTCCTGAAACAGACCTTAATTGGTCTGAACAATATGATATCCTATAACACCATAATAACAGGGGAGTTTAACTCCTCTTACGGAGCTGGATAGATCCTTTAAACAAAAATTAAACAAAGATATAAGGGACTTAAATGAGACACTAGAACAACTATGCTTGATACACACATATAGAACACTCCATCAAAAAGATAAAGAATATACATTCTTCACATTGGCCCATGGAACATTCTCCAAAACTGGTCCTATCCTAGGACACAAGACAAACCTCAACAGAACCAAAAGGATTGAAATTTTACCTTGTATCTTCTCAGACCACCAAGCATGAAAGATGGAACTCATCTCCAACAAAATGTTCAACCCCACACAAAGGCATGGAAATTAAACAACCTTATGCTGAATGACAGTTGGATATAGGAAGAAATAAAAGAGGTAACCAGCAACTTCCTTGAGCATAACAACAATGAAGACTCAAGCTACCAAAACCTGTAGGATACTTCAAAAGCAGTCCTGGGAGGAAAATTTATCACTTTAGATGCCTACGTCCAAAAAACAGAAAGAGAACTCATCAACAAACTCACAAGCCATCTGAAGGAATTAGAAAAAGAAGAACAATCTAAGCCTAAACCCAGCAGAAGAAAGAAATACCCAAAATTAAATCAGAGATCAATGAAATTGAAAATGAAAGAGTCATTAAAAAATTTAATGAAAGAAGGATTTGGTTTTTTGAAAAAATAAATGAAACAGATAAAAGTTTGGCCAGACTAACTAGAAACAAAAGAGTAAAATCTCTGGTAACCTCAATCAGAAATGATAAAATGGGAGATAACAATTGATGCCACAGAGATACAAGAGATTATATCTGAATACTCCAGACACTCTACACCAAGGAATTTGACAATGTGAAGGAAATGGATCAATATTTGGAATCACGCCCTCTCCTTAAGACGGAGCCAGGAAGACAATAAATCTCCTGAACAGACCAATTTCAAGCACTGAGTTCAAAGAAAGAATAAAAAATCTCCCAACAACAACAACAAAAATGCCCTGGTCTGGATGGCTTCTCCATCTGAATTCTATCAAACATTCAAAGAAGAGCTTATTCCAGTACTTCAGAAATTAATGCAAAAAATTGAGGAGGAAGGAATCTTTCCCAACATGATCTATAGAGCAAACATCACTCTGATACCAAAACTAAAAAGGAGAATTTCAGATCAATTTCACTCATGAATATAGAAGCAAAAATTCTCAACAAAGTCCTAGCCAGTAGATTACAGCTTATTATCAAAAAAGTCATGCATCATGATCAGGTAGGTTTCATTCCAGGGATGCAAGGCTGGTTTAACATACGCAGGTCCATAAACGTTATTCACCATATCAACTGAAGAAAAAACAAAGACCATATGATCCTTTTAATAGATGCAGAAAAAGTATTCAGTAAAATCCAGCATTCTTTTCTAATTAGAACACTGAAGACTATAGGCATAGGTGGCACATTTCTTAAATTGATTGAAGCTATCTACAACAAAACCACAGCTAATATCATACTGAATGGAGTAAAGCTAAAAGCTTTTCCACTTAGAACTGGAACCAGAAAAGGTTTTCCTCTATCACCACTACTATTCAACATAGTGCTGGAAATTCTAGCCAATACAATCAGGCAAGATAAGGAAATATAGGCCATCCAAATGGGAGCAAAGGAGATCAAAATCTCCCTCTTTGCTGATGATATGATCTTATATTTAGAGAACCCCAAAGACTCAACCACAAGCCTCCCAGAGGTCATAAAAAAGGGAGAGAACTGGTTCACAGCCCTGTGGGGTTGCCAGTGACTGGGCATGACAGAGGTGTAAGGTGAGGCAGGGGACATCAATCTTCCTGAACTGATTCATTTCCTGGGTGGGCCCTTCTGACTTATGGAGCACCAGAGCGAGTCATACTCAAGCTGCCAGCAGACTCCTGATATCCAGTTCCTGAAGACCTTTTGAACTCTCCCATGTGAGAATTGGTACTGACTGGGACAATTGATTTGGAACTCTTGACCTAGGTCAATCACCCAAGGACCACCCAAGGTCCCTGGTTGTGTTGTTGTGGGAAGGTTTGATTTTCTTTTTCCAGTTGTTGCCCGTGGTGGGTGGGGTGTCTTACTTGCTTGTATTTTCCCATAGCTGATGCTTCAACCCAGAGTTACTGATTCATGAGGATTGGACAGAGATCAGCTGAAAACAAGACAGAGCCACTTAGCCCCAACACACCAAGTAAATCCCCAGTGTCTCAGGCCCTCGGGTACTTGGCAAAGCTATAGGGGAACAGGTACAGACACTAGTCCCAGCTCTTGGGCAAAGGACTGGTTAATCACTACTCCAGGAGCCCCCAGGACAATCTCACCTTATCCACTCATCTAGCCAAATGATGAAGAATAATCATGGCATGGACTCAGCAGAAAAACTCCAGCAACATGAATAATCAGAGTAGATCAATTCCCCCAAGGAACAACAAGGTGGACACACCAGAATATCCCATACACAAACAAATGACTGAGATATCCAGAAATAAAATTCAGAATTTGGATTGCAAATAAGAGTAACAGAAGGTAGGTAAAGTTGGAATTAGAAATTCAAGCATTTCAAAAGTTGTCTCAAGAATTCGATGAATTCAAAGACAAAATTATCAAAGATGTTGACACATTGAGGCAAGACCTTGCAACCCTCAAAGATCTGAAAAACACAGTAGAATCCCTCGGTAACAGAATGGAACAGGCAGAAGAAAGGTTTTCTGACACTGAAGACAAAACTTTTGAATGCTCCCCAGTGCTCAAAGAGAAAGAGAAGTGGAGAGCAAAAACAGGTCATTCTCTCAGAGAGCTCTGAGCCAATTCAGAGAAAACTAATATTCACCTTATAGGAATTCCTGAAGGTGACAAAGTTGCTTCAACAGTCCCAAATGCTCTACTCCAAGAGATAATTGTGGAGAACTTCCCAAACATGGCAAGAGATTCTGAAATTCAGACAGCAGACAGTTTCAGAGTCCCAGAACAACTCAATCCAAATAAAGCATCTCCCAGACACGTTAATTAAGTTTGCCAAAGTTAATATGAAGGAGAAAATTCTGAAAACAGCCAGACGTAAGAAAACCATAACCTACAAGGGGAAGAATATTAGAATGACTGCAGACCACTCTCTGCTGAAACTTTTCAAGCTGGAAGAGGGTGGTCATTGACCTTTAACCTCCTAAAACAAAATAACTTTCAAACCAGGATCCTGTATCCAGCTAAATTGAGTTTCATTTATGATGGAGAAATTAAATACTTTAATGACATTCATATATTAAAGAAATTTACCATAACTAAACCAGCTCTCCTGGATATTCTGAGACCTATCCTCCATAATGAACAGCACAATCCTCTACCACCAAAAGAAACTCACTCTGAAACCTTTAATTGAATTCCAACTTCTACAGTGGTGAACGGATTAAAAATGTCCACTGGACTTTCAAAAAACTCAATACCCAAAATTCTACCAGACTTATCCATATTCTCAATTAATGTGAATGGTTTAAATTGTCCTCTAAAGAAGCACAGGTTGGCTGACTGGATACAAAAACTCAGTCCACATATCTGCTGCACACAAGAATCTCTTTATCTTACCTTAAAAGATAAATATAGGGGTGAAGGGATGGTCATCTATAATTCAGGCCAATGGCAAACAGAAAAAGCAGGTGTTGCAATTTTATTCACAGATACAGTAGGCTTTAAACCAACAGATGTAAGAAAAAATAAGGATGGTCACTTCACATTTGTTAAGGGTAACACTCAATATAATGAGATTTCAATGATTAACATTTATTCATCCAACAAGAATGCACCTCAATGTATGAGAGACTCTAACAGACATGAGCAACTTGATTTCCTCCAGCACCATAATAGTCAGAGATATTAACACCCCTTTGGCACCGTTGGATAGATACTCCAAGAAGAAACTAGCCAAAGAAATTTTAGACTTAAACTTAACCATTCAACTATTGGATTTAACAGACATCTACAGAACATTCTATCCTAACAAAACTGAATAAATATTCTTCTCATCAGCCCATGGAAAATCCTCCAAAACTGATCATATCTTAGGTCACAAGACTAACCTCAGCAAATTTAAAAAAATAGAAATTATTCCTTGCATCTCCTTGGACCATCATGCAATAAATGTTGAGCTCAGTAACAACAGGAATCTGCATACTCATACAAAAACATGGAAACTAAATAACCAATAGCTGAGTCACAGATGAGATGAAGAAGGAAATTACAAAATTTTTGGAACAAAACGATCACAAAGACATGAATTACCAGAACCTCTGGGATACCAAAAGGCAGTCCGAAGAGGGAAATTTACAACATTCCAAGCCTTCCTCAAGAGAATGAAAAGAGAGGAAGTCAACAACTTAATGGGACATCTCAAGCAATTGGAAAAAAAAGAACATTCCAATCCCAATCCAAAACCCAGCAGAAGAAAATAAATAACCAAAATTAGAGCACAATTAAATGAAATTGAAAACAAAAGGATTATACAACAGATCAATAAATCAAAAAGTTGGTTTTTTGAAAAATAGAAACCTTTGGCTAACCTAACCAGGTTAAAAAGAGGAAAATCTCTAATTTCATCAATCCGAAATGATAAAGATGAAATAACAACAGACTCCTCAGAAAATTCAAAAAAATTCTTAATGAATATTACAAGACACTCTATTGTCAGAAATACGAAAATCTGAAGGATATAGACCAATACTTGGAAGCACACCACCTTCCTACACTTAGCCAGAATGAAGTGGAAATGTTGAATAGGCCTACATCAAGCTCTGAAATAGCATCAAATATCCAAAATCTCCCCCCAAAGAGAAGTCCAGGACCAGATGGCTTCACATCACAATTCTACCAAACCTTTAAAGAGGAACTAGTACCTATATTATTTAACCCTTTCCAAAATATACAAAAAGAAGGAATACTACCCAACACATTCCATGGAGCAAACATCACCTTGATCCCCAAACCAGGAAAAGACCCAACAAGAAAAGAAAATTATAGACCAATATCTCTAATGAATATTGATGCAAAAATATTCAATAAGATCCTAGCAAACAAAATCCAGTACCATGTCAAACAAATTATAAACCATGACCAAGTGGGTTTTATCCCAGGATCTCAAGGCTGGTGCAATATACATAAATCTATAAATATAATTCATCACATAAACAAAATAAAAAACAAAGACCATATGATTCTCTCAATTGATGCAGAAAAAGCTTTCAATAATACCCAATATCCTTTCATGATCAGAACACTTAAGAAAATAGGTAGAGAAAGGACATTTCTTAAACTGGTAGAGGCCATCTACAGCAAACCCACAGCCAATATCATATTGAACAGAGTTAAACTGAAAGCACTTCCACTCACATCAAGAACCAGCAAGGTTGTCCATAGTCTCCACTCCTTTTCAACGTTGTAATGGAAGTCTCAGCCATCGCAATCAGGTAAGAAAAGGCAATCAAGGGTATACATATAGGGTCAGAGGAGATCTAATTTTCACCCTTCATAGGTGATATGATTTTCTAGCTGGAAAATCAACTAAAAACCTCTTAGAAGTGATCAAGGAATACAGCGATGTCTCAGGTTATAAAATCAATACTCATAAATCTGTAGCCTTTATATATCCCAACTATAGTCAAGCTGAAAAAACAGTCAAGGACTCTATTCCTTTTATACTAGTGCCAGACAAGATGAAATATTTGGGAGTTTACCTAACAAAGGATGTGAAAGATCTCTATAAAGAGAACTATGAAACTCTGAGAAAAGAAATAGCTGAAGATATTAACAAACAGAAAACCATACCATGCTCATGGCTAGGAAGAATTAACATTGTTAAAATGTCCATACTACCCAAAGCAATATACAATTTAAATGCAATCCCTATTAAAGCACCACTGTCATGGTGCTCTAAAAGACTTGAAAAACTTAAAACTTTAAAGACCTTGAAAAAATAATACTTCGTTTTATATGGAATCAGAAAAAACTTTGAATAGCCAAGACATTGCTCAGAAATAAAAACAAATCAGGAGGAATCACACTACCAGACCTCAGATTATACTATGAACTGATAGTGATCCAAACTGTATGGTACTGGCACAAAAACAGAGAGGTAGATGTATGGAACACAATAGACAACCAAGAGATGAATCCAGCTACTTACCGTCATTTGATCTTGGATAAGCCAGTTGAAAACATGTGGTGGGGAAAAGAGACCATATTTAACAAATGGTGCTGTGTGAACCCGCTGGTGACATGTAGAAGACTGAAACTGGACCCACACCTTTCACCACTAACTAAGATAGACTCTCAGTGGATTAAAGATTTAAACTTAAGACATTAAACTATAAAAATACTAGAAGAAAGTGCAGGGAAAACACTTGAAGAAATCGGCCTGGGAGAATATTTTATGAGGAGGACCCCCTGGGCAATTGAAGTAACACCTAAAATACATTACTGGGTTCTGCGCAACCAAGAGCACAGTACGTCAAGCAAGCAGATAGCCTTCAGAATGGGAGAAGAAATTGGCAGGTTATGTCTCTGACAAAGGTTTAATAACCAGAATCCACAGAGAAGTCAAAAGTATTAGCAAGAAAAGAACAAGTAATCCCATCTCAGGGTGGGCAAGGGACTTAAAGAGAAACTTCTCTGAAGAAGACAGGCACGTGGTCTACAGACACATGAAAAAATGGTCATGATCTTTAATCATCAGAGAAATGCAAATCAAAACCACTTTGAGATATCATCTAACTCCAGTAAGATCAGCCCACATCACAATATCCCAAAACCATAGATGCTGGTGTGGAACACTTCTGCACTGATGGTGGGAATGAAAATTAATGTGTTCCTTTTGGAAAGATATTTGGAGATCACTTAAGGATCTAAAAATAGACCTGCCATTTGATCCTTCAATGCCTCTATTAGGTATATATCCAGAGGACCAAAAATCACTACATAACAAAGATGTTTACACCAGAAATTTTTGCAGCCCAATTCATAATTACTAAGTTAGGGAAGAAGCCCACATGCTCATCGACCCATGAATGGATTAATACATTGTGGCATATGTACACCATGGAATATTACACAGCCTTAAAAAAGATGGAGACTTTACCTCTTTCATCTTTACATGGATGGAGCTGGAACATATTCTTCTTAGCAAAATATCTCAAGAATGGGAGAAAAAGTATTCAATGTACTCAACCCTACTATGAAAGTAATTTATAAGCACCATATGAAAGCTATAACCCAACTATAGCCCAAAATGAAGGGGAAAGAGGAGCTGGAGGAGAGGGTAGGGGAGAGGGTGGGTGGAGGGAGGGTAATCTGTGGGACCACAGCTATGGTGCATTTTACAAGGATACATGTGAAATTTACAAAGAGGAGAATATAAATGTCTTAACACAATAACTAAGAAAATATGGTGAAGGCTATGTTAACTAGCTTGATGAAAGCATTTCAAATTGTATATAAAACGAGCACATTATACCCCATAATTGCATTAATGTACACAGCTATTATTTAATAAAAAAATAAAAAACAAAAAAAATTTTTGATAAAAAGGACCAGAGAGAAAATGATAACATAGTAAAGATAATCAAAGATCAAACCTATGGGTAAGGGAAGTGCCCAAAGAAGAAAACCAGAATAATGGGGCAGATCAAATACTATACACACCCTGTAATTCAAGAAAACTCTTCTGAAATAAAAAGAATGTGTAATCATATATGCAAAGAGCTTGTTGGAATATCCACAAATATCAAACAAAGACTACAAACACCAATGCATCTGGTAATAAAGTTACTGGAGAGTAAGAAAGGAGGAAGGAAGAAAGGGAGGAAGAAGTGAAAGAAAGTGAGAAAGGTAAAAGGACAGGGAGGAAGAAAAGATAGACGGTAATAAATGAATATACACTGGGCATCTAGAAAAATATATTTGCCATGTAATAACGCACTGGGCTTTAGTGATTTGTTAACTCAATGATTATGAAGCATCTTACACCCCTACCTGGGCAGCTTGCTCTGCCTGTGCCTGGATAAGCTGCTCTTCCAAAGAGTTAATTTGTTTCTCCTTCTCCTGGAGCTTAATTTTTATCTCCATCTCTTTCTCTGTAGAACGCTTTTCATGCAGAAAATGTGGGAAATAATGTCATTTCCTTACAAGAATTACAATTAACATATATATATTCGATCTAATTTTCCCATTATAGACATCTAATTATAGTTTTATTCAATTGGGGAAGGCAAGAACAACCCTCTGACCTAACCACAGGCAGGGAAGGAATCTTTTGGTTTTCCAGTTACAGTATGGCCAAGCAGCTCTCATCAGAACCACTCTCCCACAGATATAAGCTATTAACAGTGGTTATTACAGAGAAAAGTTATCTGAAAAGATTGGAGAGCAACCAAAGCAGGAAAATGCTGGGAAGTGATACTCGGGAAACATGGTACTGAGTTTCCCATTTGGATGGCTTTTTGTTCAAGGGAAAAACCAATTAGTGCCATGCATGACTCATCCTTTATTGAAAAACCACAATCTATTGAAGAATCAAGACTAGAGTTCGGGAAACTACAGATACCAGGTGAGAAGGAAAATATTAGAAAAGAGAAGGTGAGGGAAAACCAAATCTTTCAGTAATCCATTTAAAAAAAAAAAAAAAACAAACTTCTAGACTGAGAGGTTCTCAGCTGAGATTCTGCCTTTCTGTTGAACTCATCTCCCAAAATAAACCTATTTCTGTTTACAGGCAGTACAAAGAATTGTGTTGCCCTTATTTTCACATAATAGTCAAGTGCATTAGGATTGCTATCCTTTCTTCAGTTACATTTGGCACAGAAAACCTAACTTTCTTTTGGGCATAACATAAAGTGTTGCTATAACTATCCTCTGGAGTTTAAAAATCTTTTACATCACAGAGCAACAAAATGAGCTGAAATCTAATGATTTGCTTCAGATCTCAGAGCAAAATATTAAATTAAAAATCACAGTATAAATATAGAGCACATAATTTTATAGCCTACTAACATAACAATAAGGAAGTTAGAAGAAAGCAACTTTCTTTCTTTCCAACCTCTAAGGAGAAGTTGGTGGTACTAGAGCAGAAGAGAATTGTCCGAGCAAAAACCAAAAAGGAAGAAAAGTGTGATCAAAATAAAAAATTATTTGGAAAGTAGCTGGATGTTGGGGCGGGCACCTGTTAGTTTCCGCTACTTGGGAGGTTGAGGCAAGAGAATCGCTTCAAGCCCAAGAGTTTGAAGTTGCTGTGAGTTCTCATGCACTCTACCCAGGGTGACATGGTGAGACTCTTTCTCAAACACAAAAAAAAAGAAAAAGAGAAATTATTTGGGAAGTATTTTAAAATATGCTTGGCAAGGTTCAATAAGGTTATCAATGCAGAAAAAGGAATGAGCTCTGAACATTAGCCCCCCCTCAAACAAACAAATAAACAACAACAAAAAAATAACTTGAGGGTACTCAAAAGTTAATTACTGAACCCAAGGTAAATGACTAAAATGTATTTCCCCAAAACTAAGGAAATTGAGACAAAGAATACAAGTGGGTCAAAGGGAAATGCAGAGGAAAATTGAAAAAATAAAAATATCCCTTATGCAGGGTGATAGTCCTTCCTCTGTATTCCAAACTCTCCAGAAGTCCAAAGTTTCCAGTTTCCTAAAGAGCTGACTGAACATGACTATTTGGGCTTTAACCACAGAAGAAAGATAATGAAAATGAGTATTAAGATAATGCTGTGTTCCTCAAAAGGCAATACTTTCCTTATTCCTCCTCATGTCTACAACCTTAAACCATTTTATTGGTAGCAGTCATAAACCTAGAGAGCTGCACCTACAGGGAGTCCAAGGTAATCTAGCTCATTCACACAGGAACCCATGAAACTTTAATCGGCTACTATGTGGCCACAGAGAAAATGGAATATTCTGTATTAGGTAATTAAGTGAGGGATTTCAGACCTGGAATATACCTTAGAATTCATCTACTCTTCTACCAATGTTGAAACCCCTCCAAAAGATAGGTATTCCTCCTTTCTAAATGTTTCCTGTCACTACTTACTTTCTCTTCTTAATTTTTTTGATTCTCTTAAAGCCTGGGTCACAGTAAGAAATTCCAAGTCCATGTTTTCTGTAGCATTTTTGTTTTCTCTGTGTACAGCGTATAGTCCAGCTGGACCAAAAGCTCAGTAAGGAAGCATTTAGTGCTGTAAAATTTTACCATCTCACTTGTTTGTGAATAGAGGACATCTGCTTTATGATTTGTGTATGTTGGGAGGCATTTTTGAGTGGAAAAAAATACATTCCACGGATTCCCCAAACCTGGTAGAGTTGTTCCTCTGATTGAGGTTCTGTAGGAAGGACAGTCCTGGCTTGTGCCTTGAGTTCTTCTAAGTGTTTCTTCAAGAAAAGTGCTTCAGCCTTCACACGCAGTTTTAGGTTTCTTATTTTTTTATTAGAAGCTTTTCTTTCTTCCTGCAATGCACAGTCAATAAATAAATGCTTATTCATCACTTACCTAGGATGTAACAATAGTTATGTTCCATAGACATCATGTTATAGTATTAAGGAAATAAGGATCAGAATCTTTAATTATCTAACTGAAGAAAAAAATCTAAGTGAATGGTGCATCTGCCCTTTACCAAATGCTCTGCAAGAACAAAAACAATAGTACCTGTAACACCTGATCCTTCTGCTGCAGTTCAACATCCTTCTGTCTGATAATGTCTTTTAGCTCCACCATTAGCTTCTCTGTACATACCAGGCGTTCCAGAGCATCCTCTTGTGTTCCATTCTTTAATTCCATGCCAGATTCCTGAGCAGAGTCCTAATTTTTAGATAAAAAGTAGCCAGAATAGCAGGGAAAAAGTATTAGATTCCAACCAGGAGTTCTTTTATTGTAACCTCATCCTTCATTTTGCCCAACTCATATCCGTGTTAACTTAACAGTCTTTTGTATGCAGATCTAATAATAATAATAATCACAGCCAATATAACATATTAAGTGTTTTATACTGTTAAGAATTTTACAACGATCATACTTAAAGTTCTATCCTAATATCAAGGAGAAATTTTAAAGGGAAGCATATTTCACAAACCATTTAGAAAAGGAGTTCAAAATTTTAAGTTAAGAAAGTACTTGGAAGCAAGGAGGCCCAGACAGAGAATTGCCTCAGGGGAAAAACCGTCACACAGCACCATGAACAGAAGTATGAGGTTGGAACTGTGAAAAGGCCATCTTCAAGCAAGGTCATGAGAAAAAGTAGCCTAAAAGGATCTGAGAGGTTCTTCCTTGAGTAGGGAGCAAACACCCCAATTCCTGGCCTGAGCCAAAAGCCGCAAAAGCCAAATTCCTGTGCTAAGTTTAATAGCACTGTCTACCTATAGACCTCTGGCTAATTGTGCCATACTTCCTCTAGAACCCTTGACTGCAGGAAAAGCACTTTTAATTTCCTTACACTGAAGACTCAGGAGGCTTCAACAAGGATCCTCCCTGCCACTGTTGCAGGTTATGTTCTCCCTCTTCTGGTTTATCAGTCTTTCAGGCATTCCCAGTCAGTAACCTCTAAGGGTCATTTATTCACACGGTCAGTGGTTTCATTCATCACACCCTGAGTCAAAGGACTCAGCATAGAGAGAAATTCTGGCAATATGTTTGGAAAACTCATCCAGAATTCAAGATGTTCTGCAGTAAGCAATGAAGACCACTGCTGCACTCTATCCTGTCTTTCTCTTGAGTCATGTTTATAGAGACTGAAAAGTCAAGCTCCTGTCAGCCATTACACATTGTGACCTGGAAGTCACAAATGATAGGTTAACTGGGGGATGGGCCTTCAAAATCCCCCTTGACATCTGCAAGGGCTGAGTCCCTGCAAAAGTCACAGCTTTTTCTGCGAGGGGAGCAGAGCAGACGTGCCCCCAGAGAATGAGGGAATTTTGGAAGGCTCCAGAACCCATTCTGTTTCCACTGTCTTTCTCTGGTTGAGAGTCAATGAGTGAGCAGCAGCATTAAGTCAGAGGTCCTACAGTCCTCAGCAGTGGTTTTGACCCCACAGCACTGATGAGCCTTTGGCACAACACTTTTGAGGGCCCTTCTTCCAGGTCTGTGGACCTGAATCTTTCAGTCATCTATTTTTTGAAAAGCCCTTAGACTGCGAGGTTCTATGCGATTCACTTCCCAAATCAACCTATTTCTTTTTAGAGGAAGTACAAAGAATAATGTTGCCCTTTTCTTTCTCATAATAGTCAAGCACATGAAGATTGCTATCAATTCTTCAGTTACATTTTCCACAGAGTATCTAGCTTTGTCTTGGGTACATCATAGTTAGTGATTCTATAACTAATTTCTGGAATTTAGAAATCATTAATTTAACAGAGGAAGGAAATGAGCTGTTACACATTGATTTGCTTAATTACTCAGAGCTACCAATTAAATTAAAAGGCACAGTATAAAAACGATAATTTAAAACTTATTAACATAATAATGAGGAAGTTGGAAGGGATAAAGTAACATACAGCGGGTTCTTGCTGCCTCTCTTAACAAGGGAAGAAAATTGTCACAGAAAAAAAACAAAACAGAAGGAATGAAAAATCAAGATGAAGAAATTATTTGAGAGAGCTTTCACACTATGCTTTGCAAAGTTGAATACGGTTATCACCTAAGAGAAAATCAATGACCTAGGAACATTAGCTCTGAAAAAACAAACAAACAATTACAACAAAATAAACAGGGTAGTAAAAAACTAACTCATGACCCTAATTAGAGTCACTAGTGAGACTAGCAAGAGTGAGACCTTGTCTCTACTAAAAATAGAAAAACTGAGGCTGGGGGATTGCTTGAGCCCAAGAGTTGGCAGTCATTGTGAGTTATGATGACCCCATGGCACTTGATCCAGGGAGACCACTTGAGACTATGTAAAACAGAAAAACAAAAACCTATAATTAAATTATTAAAAAGGAAAGAGTTGTGGCTAATAAAATTAAACCTATTTCCCAAGAACTAAGCAAATTAAGACTAAGAATACTAGTTGGTCACAGGGTAATGCAGAGAAAAATGGAGAAAATAAAATAATCTTTTATTCAGGGTGAAACTAGGCTCACTCTGTAACTACAGAGTGTACATGTGATAAGCCTGGCTCTATATACCAAACTCTCCACAAGACCAAAGTCTCCAGATCTCTAAACAGCTGGATGAACATAATTATTTAGGTTTTAATCATACAGGAAAGATAATAGAAATGAGTACTGGGACAATGCTCTGTTCCTAAAAGGCAATACTTTCCTCATTCCTCTTTGTGCCCCCAACCTTAAACTGTTATATTGGTAGCAGTCCTAAACCGAAAGAGATGCCCTTACAGGGAGTCCCAGGTAATCTAGCTCATTAACACAGGAACCCATGAAACTTTAATCCACCACTCTGTGCTCATAGAATAATCTGTATAAGGTAATTGAAGTGAAGGATATCAGAGCTGGATTAAACCTTTTTTTTTTTAATTATGAAATCAAAGCTGTGTCCATTAATACTATCCTGGGGTACAGAATGCTGTTTCTATATACAATTTGAAATACTTTCATCCAAATGGTTAACATAGCCTTCATGTCATTTTCTTAGTTATTGTGTTAAGACATTTATATTCTACATTTAGAGAGATTCACATGTACCCTTATAGGATGAACCATAGGCGTGATCCCACCAATCACCCTCCCCCACCCATCCTTCCCCCTCCCCTCCCTCCCTCTCCCCTTTCCCCTTCTTCTTGGGCTAAAATTGGGTTATAGCTTTCCTATGAAAGCTATAAATTAGTTTCATAGGGCTGAGTACATTGGATACTTTTACTTCCATTCTTGAGATACTTTGCTAAGAATACTTTCAAGCTCCATCCTTGTAAGGGAACGCTTCTACACTGCTGGTGGGATTGCAATAATACATTCCTTTTGGAAAGACATCTGGAGAACACTTAGAGAACTGAAAATAGACCTGGATTAAACCTTTGATTTCATCTAATCTTAAAACCAATGATGAAACTCCTCTAAAAGATAGGTACCGCTCCTCTCTAAATGTCTCCTGACAATACTTATTTCATCTTCTTATTTGTTTCTTTATGTTCTTAAAATTTGGGTAACAATAATACACTTCATGTCCATGTATTCTATAGCATTTTTATTCTCCCTGTGTGCAGCCTATAGTCCAGCTCAACTACAAGCTCACTAAGAAAGGACAGTATTTAGTACAATATTACTTTACCATCTCAGTTGTTTGTGATAAATGGAGATCACCTATATTATTCTGCAATATTGGGAGGCATTTTTGACTGAGAAAATATATATTATACCTACTCAGTCACCATACCTGGGAGAGTTACTCCGCTGACTGAGGTTCTGGAGGAAGTCCTGGCTTAGGTGTTTATTCAGTCCTGGCTAGGTGTTCATTCAGTAGACTTGCTTCAGCCTTCACATGCATTTTTAGGTATTTTATTTTTTTATTAGAAGCTTTTATTTCTTCCTCCAATAAAAGTTTATTCATCACTTACCTAGCATCTAATAATAGTTATGTTCAGTAGATATCATGTTATAATATTAGGGAAATATGGACCAGAATCTCTATTAATCTAACTGAAGAGAAAAATCTACGTGAATAGTGCATCTGCCCTTTATCAAATGTTCTGCAAGGACAAAAACAACAGTACCTGTAACATCTGATCCTTCTGCTGCAGTTCAACATCCTTCTGTCTGATAATATCTCTTAGCTCTACCATTAACTGCTGAACACCAGCAAGGTGTTCCAGAACATCCTCTTGTGTTCTACTCTTATGCTCCATGCCATATTCCTGGGCAGGGTCCTAATTTTTAGATGAAAAGTGGCCAACACACCAGGTAAAAGTATTAGATTCCAAACAGGAGTTCTTTCCTTCTAACTTCATCCTTTGATATGCCCAACTCATATCCTTATTAATGTAAAAGTCTTTTGACCTCTGATGTAATAATAATAATCACAGACACTATAATGTGTCCGTATTTTATAAGTGTTAAGCATTTTAGAAACATTATCTCACTTGAAATATTATCCTAACTTTACCACTGAGTAAATTAAAGGGAAGCATATTATATAAACCATTAAATAAAGAGCTCCTAATTTTAAACTAAGAGAGTATCCAGGAAACCCAGACAGAGATTTGCTCAAGGGAAGAACTGTCATAGAGAACCCCCATGAGAACCAAGCTGAGTGGAAGTGTGAGGGTGGAATTGCCTCAGAGAGGCCCCATTAAGGTGGTACAGAGTTCCCACTCTAAAGGATGGAAACAGATGCATATTTTCTAGGCGTGAATGAGCTAAAAAAATCAGTCTCATCACAGACGCCCATCTCTAGACTCAAACAGGCCACCTTTCAAGCAAGATTATGAAAAAAACAGCTTGAAAAGATCTGGGTGGTTCTTCCTGGAGTAGAAAGGAAACACCCTAATCCTGGCCTGAGCCCCAAACTGCAAGGGACAAATTCCTGTGCTAAAATCATTTTCTACCCACAGACCTCTGGCTAATTCTGTCATCCTTCCCCCCAAACCCCCTACTCTGCCCACAGAATAGGAAAAAAAGTTTTTAAACCCCTTACACTGAAGACTCAGGGGGTTTCAACAAAGATCCTCCTTTCCACTGTTGGAGGTCATGTTTCACCTCTTCTGGTTTATCAATCTTTCCGCAGCCCCTGTCAATAAACTCTCCAGTGTCCCTTATTCACATGGTCTATGGTTTCATTCTTAAATCCTTAGTCAAAGGACTCAGCGTAGAGAGAAATTCCAGCAGTATATTTGGAAAACTCATCCAGAATTCAAGATGTTCTGCAGTAAGCACTGAAAACCACTCTGTCCTGTCTTTCCTATACTGTTTAGAGACTGAAAAGTCATGCTCCTGTCAGCCATTACACATGAATAGTGTTTTTGCCAACTTGAAGTCACAAGTGACAGGGTATTGGGGAATGAGCCTTCAAATCCCCCTGGCATCTGCAAAGGGTGCATTCCCTGCAAGGGTCTCAGCTCTCTCCACACAAGGAACTTAGAGAAGGAACTTGAGGGAAGGAGGGACCACTGGAAGACTCTTGAACCCACTGTGGTGTTTACACTATATTTCTCTGCTTGAGAGTCAAAAGAGTGAGCAGCAGCATTAAGTCAGAGGTCCTGGAGTCCCCAATGATGGTTTTGACCCCACAGCACTGAAGAGTCTTCTGAGGGCCACTCTCCAAGTGCTTTTCCTGTCGACCCATGTCTCCTGGGTCCCAAGTCTCTCTTGTTCCTCATTTCTAGTCTATCTCCAAGATAACGCCCCCATTGCTGGTTTTGTTCTCTAAGGTGTTTTCCCCGTGGTGTGAGCATCTGCTTCGCGTGCTAATAACTGCACGTCAGAAAGGGACTGCTTTATGTGCTTGGTTAAGCTTGTGCTGGCTTTTTCTGTTGTTTGTCAGCTGCTTCGTGTTTTAAAGGGTTATCTTGTAAAGGGTCTCTTTTGTTTCCTTGCCTCCAATGTTGATTAAGTCCAATTGGCATTCCCTGTGTTTGCAGACCTTCCAAACTATGTTATGGATAGAGAAACAAGAGAACAAAACTCTCAGTGTGAAGGAAAGGGGCATTTTACTCCTCCCTGAACGGCATCCCTGGGTGACTAGAACTCCACATGGGAGTAGCCAGGGTGACACCAAGAGGCAAGAGTGGCCCCATAGAAAACCCTACTAATAAATTAAGATAGCTCATGAAGGAAACACATATAAGGGCTTATCACTCTGAGTTTTGAGGCCTCTCAGAAGTTTTAGACTTCAGAGAGAGAAACTCAGGCACATAATAGGGGGAACGGGCTAGGTGGATGACATCCTGAAAAGGTACATCCACAATTCATCACACTGAGATACAAGCACATTCAAAATCCAGATTATAGTTCACCTCCTTATTCAAAAATTATAGAGAATATAAAAACTTTTACAGATGAGGAAAAGCAAAGAAAACGACCCTGGGTGACATACTTGTTTGCTCTATTGTATTCATGTAAATGGAAAGGTTCAAAGGCATGACACAGTTATCTAAGACTTCAGCTAGTTGTGACTAACTTGGTGTGAATGTTTTAACTGAACAAAATGTGTCTTCTACCACTATGGGATCAAAGTGCCTGCTCTGCAGTATTAAAATGTCAATAAATGGCCAACCTGCCACTGTGATGTCAAAATGTCTCCTCCCAACTATGCTTCTCTCAACCCTGCACGTTTTTAGAAAGGAAGAAAGTTGGAAAACATGGTCTTTATAAATTTCAAGACATTAAAAAAAGAGAGAAAAAAGAAACAGAAACATGGCTCTAGCAATAACAAAGCCTAGTTCATAAATGAGCATTGAAAGTGACATTCTTGGGTACCCCTCACTGGAATGCCCCTTCACCAAGTATAGTGGCTGCATCAACAGTCCAAACACATAAGTTACTAAGAATGTGGCATAAAGATCCTATAGCAGTATAAGGAGACTGGAGGAAAATGGATGAAAATCTCCTTCTTCCTGACTGAACAAACACTGAGATGGACTACGCTTTAGAAATAAGTAAGCCTGGTAGAGTCCCTCAGACCTGCCAAACATGTTATATCTGCTTGTGCCTTATGGAACTAAGGAACCTGCTAGGTGAAAATCATTAAGCTGGTAAGCTTGACTAAATCTGGGCAAGAGACATGCTGGGGGATGGGAGGGTCATGCACCTCAGTGGATTCTTCCAGCCCATATAGAGACACCTGCAGGGTTGGAACTACTGGATTCCTGCGGCCCCTGCTGGGAATGCTGCATGGCTTCGGGTGGACCTTGCAGCACACGGTAGGGGATCTCTAGTTCTCTGTCTGGGTCAGTATTCTGCCCAGAACTCTAGTTCTCAGCCTGGGTTATAACTCCAACATGACCAGGACTCTAGCCAGACCAGTAGTCACAACACATGAGCATAGCAAGGGGAAGAGAGGAGAGGACCATATGCGGATCTCTGTCTGCCAGTTACCCATCTCCTTAAATACCTGTGTCTTCTCTCATAGATGGAGAATGCCTCCTCTACTGTTGGCGGCCTACTCAGAAGCCAGGACGCAGTTTACAAGGACTAGAGCCTCTAAGAAAGGAAATCTTATTTTCCTATATACTAAGCTCAGTGCTCACTCAATTTCCCCAAGGCTACCAAAACACACCACAGGACACCTTGAACTATCTTCCAGTTGGACTTCTTTTGCAGAAGGGAAAATATCCCTTTCGAGCTGAGATGGTCTCTGGGAACAAGTTGAAAATAACTAAGGGAGACACTGGTAAGGACACCTCCCCTGCCTTCTTCAGTACTTTATCAGGAGCATTAGACTGAGCCTAAGAATAAGGCACTGCTGAACCTTTGCTTTGACTCTGCAGACATGGTAAAGTAAAATCTACTCACATGTATACCCTGTTCTCTTTAGCTAAAGTGATGCAAATTAAAAGTGGTTTGGGAAACTTTCAGAAAATTCCAATACTTAGGCAAACATCTTCCCAGAGTTAAGATGGCATTTTGACCTCTCCTGGAGAGGTGTAAAGTTGTTGAGTAAACATTGATGACCTCCATTAAAAGTGTAGAGCTGAAGAGAAACTGACATTTTTCTTAAAAGTTTGCTGAAAGATGGACTGACAACTGGGGCAGAATAATAACAGAGATGATTGTGTACAAATGTCTACCTGGGAAGAACCACAAGCATGATTACCCAGTACCTCAGAGGTAACTTTGTACCTGCTTTTTAGAAGGCAGAGAGGAAATGTGGAGTACAAGTTGCTAGAGAGGGTACATGGAAGGAAGAGTGGAAGTGCATGGCCAACTGAGAAAGAAAGTAGGGTACACGGCCTATCTTCAGAGAAAGATATTGTGTTTTAAATTATTTTAGCCATGTCTTCAAGCATTTAGAGAGTGGAAAGTAAGTCAGTTGACCCCCCTTAATCTTTTGGCCAAGTCAGTCTGGGTTTGTGTAGTTAAGAGGGACTGTCCCTTCTAAAGACTTTTTGATCTGAAAGGGTCTTCAATACAAAATATTCTTCATACCAAGTAGTCATATTTGGGAGTGAAATTTCCTGAGCTTCTGCAAAAGGAAAGGATCCTTAAGAAAAACTAGAAGGTGGAGTGACTTGAAGCTCACAGCAATACGTCCCCTGAAAAAGACCAGGTAACCTACAGAGAATATAGGCACCTTTGAAGACCTCAGGGGGAGTCTGTGAATTATTCTCAGCTGCCTTCTACCATTCAGGAGGTGGAAAAAAATTCCTCAGCTTTTATAAGTTAAAAAGGCATTAAATATTTACCCAAATTATGCCTGACTCTTCAGAGGGCCAAATTATTTTAAAGTGTAAATTTGTGACTCATATGGCCCCAGATATTAGGCTAAACTTAGGAAAAAAAACTCTAATTTGGAAAAGGTCAGAAAGGAAGCCACATTGGTCTTCTATTATTAAAGCAGGAAAAAGGATACAAAGAAAACACAGCAGTTCTAGTTGAATGGTGCAGGCTGGCAGGCAAGCCTTCTCTGGCAAGTTAGGTTAATAACTGGAGACCAGCCTGTCTCCTGAGGGGAAGGCCTCAGGGAATCAAAACTCTTCTGGACCCTGAGCTCCATTACTGCCTGAGAGTCGCAGGTGTCTTGACTGTGGAAGGCCAGAAGATAACCTTTCTCCTACCCATGCTTCTCTCAAGTCCTAGATTCTTGATCTCCAAGTCTGAAACTATTAAGGTACTGTCTGGAACTTTAGTTATCAAATTTTCTCTCAACTCTTACACTTGGGGAAATTGGTAATTCTCTCATCTTTCTACATGCCTAAAATCCTTAACTCCACTCTTAAGGAGAGACAGACTGGTTAAAACAAGAACAGTTATTTCTGTGGATATGGATGGGATCCTATACCTTCCTGGATTAAAGACAGATGTTAACTCTAAACTATGGGCCACTGAAGGACTGGTGAAAAGAATGACCGTATGCTCGACCTCTTTCTATCAGACTTAAAGATCTTGCTTTTACCTTTCACAAGAGTTAAGACAAGCATAAATTAAGATCTGGACTCATCACACATGAGTCACACCCTAACAGAACCTGACACACCCTAATTCACATCTGGATGTTGAAAACACATACTTCCCCTCTTCAGAATCATTTCGTCTCTAACTTGAAGAAAGAGACAAGATACAATGCCCTTTCAATGAGACGAAAAAGTTTGGATTTACTTTGCTAAGCATGTTACCAATGTGTCTGATTTTTGTCCTACAGGACAAAGTCCTATAGATCCGGTATGTACCTCTTGTTTAATAAGAATCTTTCCTCCATTAGAAGTGTTCAGAAACTTCATAGTGTTCCATCACAAACAAAATAATCTCACCTATCAGGACTTGTATGAGTGGCAACCAGTGAGACAGATCAAGGAAAGAGGTATATTTTCCATCTGCCTTAAAACAGTTACCCTTGGAGAAGCATGTGAAAAGTTCCCAGGATGCTCTGCCTCCTGTGTCAAGCGAACTCAACAGCTTGCCCCAACATTGTAAGACAACTGGCATATCTTATACCAAAGTACACAGCATAATTTTTTAGGGATAGTTATTGCCATGTGGGAAACAGGTTTTTTCTCATGTTCCAGCCAATGTCACTGGAGGACCCTGTTCTTTAGGGGATTACTATTATTCTTGCCCAGGGCACTAGAACTAAAAGATACTGACAGGCCCACAATCTTAGCTTCCCAGATGCTGCTGGAGAGACCTTCATCTATTCAGCATGGGTGAATATACTACCTTACATTTATTTATAATGCCAGTTTGGTAACTGAACTTAATGAGATGGGTCAACTATCTCTTGTCATGGTAAAAGGATTGAACCGTTTCAGAAGCATTTAGCACCCTAAGCATAGAACTTAGACAAGTCTGAGAGATTATCTTAGAAAACTAAGCAGAGTATAAAGTAGATAACTGAAAAGCCTAATTACATGACTGTGGGGAAGATAGAAGGGGGAAAGTAACATAATAAAAGGGGTCAGTGCAACCACAGATGGGGGAAGAGGATTGTCAGAAAGAAAAACAAAAAGCAAGGAAAGAAGATTCAAGATGAAGAAATCATTTGAGAAAGCCGATAAACTATGCTTTGCAAAGTTCAATAAGGTTATCACCTCAGGAAAAGTAATGACCAGTGAACAATAGGCAATATCAAATAATAATGACAATAATAATCGGGGTATTAGAAAGCTAACTAGTGACTCCAAGCATCATGCCTACATATATAATTGAAACCTATTTCTCAAGTACTAAGCAAATTGAGAATAAGAACACCAGTGCAGCCAAGGGGAACATAGAGCAACATTGAGAAAACAAAAGGATCTCTTATACACGGTGAAATCTAGGCTCATTCTATAACTATAGTGTGCACACGTTATATGCCTGCCTCCATATATCAAATTCTCAACAAGACCAAAGTCTCTGGTTCTCTAAATAGGTGGCAGAAAACATAACTATTTGGGTTTTAACCATTGGGAAAGATAAAGAAAGTGGAGCATGGAGACAGTGCTCTGTTCCTCAAAAGGCAATACTTTCCTTATTCCTCTCTACGTCCCCAGACTGAAACTGTTTTACTTGCACCACACATAAACCTAGAGAGCCTTTTCTACAGGGAATCCAAGGTAATCTAGCTGATTCATACAATTACCCATGAAACATTAATCAGCAACTACATTAATCGGCAACATTAATGGCCATACGATATTCTATGTCGGGTAATTGAAGTGAAGGATTTTAGTGGAGAAATAAATCTCATAGATCATCATCTAATGTTCAAGCCAATGAAAAAGCTCCTCCAATAGATATGTATCTCTCCTCTCCAATGGTCTCCTGGCTGTACTTACTTCCTCTTGTTAATTTTTTTGATTCTCTTAAAATCTGGGTCACAGTGAGATATCTTTCTTTTTTTTCCTCTATTACACAGTAAGACATTTCATATCCATGTTTTCTGTAGCATTTTTATTCTCCCTGTGGGCAGCCCACAGTAGAGCTGGACAACAAGCTCCCTAATAAAGACTAGCTTTTAGTGTGTATGATTTACCATCTGAAATATTTGTGATTAATGGAGATCTGCTTTACTATTCTGCTATGTTGGGTGCCATTTTGGACTGTCAGTCACCATTTTGATCTGGCTTTTACCATACCTGAGAGAAGTGCTCCCCTGAGTGAGGTTCTGTAGGAAGGACAGTCCTGGCTTGTGCCTTCAGTTCTTCTAGGTGTTTATTCAATAGAGTTGCTTCAGCCTTCGCATGCAGTTTCATGTGTTTTATTTTTTTGTCAGAAGCTTTTCTTTCTTCCTGCAATGGATGGTGAATATACAAACGCATGTTCATCACTTACCTAACATATAACTATAGGTATGTTCAGTAGACATCATGTTATAGTATTAGGGAAAAAGGGATCAGATTCTCTAATGATCTAACTGAAGAGAAAGATCCAAGTGACCAGTGTATCTGTCATTTACTAAATATTCTCCAAGGACAGACACAATAATACCTGGTAGGCTTGATCCTTCTGCTGCATTTGAAGATCCTTGAGTCTAATAGTATCTTTTAGCTCCAAAACCAACTGCTGTGCATAAGCCAAGTGTTTCAGAACATCCTCTTGTTTTCTATTCTTAAATTCCATGCTAGATTTCCAGGCAGATTCCTAGTTTTCAGATCAAAGCGGGGCAGCACAACAGGAAAAAGATATTAGCTTCCAAAAAGAATTTCCTTTATTCCAAATTCATGGAGAATGGGATGTGAGGTGCCAAGGCCCCCCATGGCCTGGAAGACACTCAGGGAATGACCCACTACCACTTCTCTTCCTTTAACAACATTCTTTTCAGCGGCCAGAAGTCACGTAGCCCACGTGTCCTTTTCTTATTACCAGCAAGCACACAGTTTTTCCTCTTTAAAGTTTATCTTTACTCCGTGTGCTAGATTTATATCATTTAGCAACCTTGTTAAGATACTGAGAAAATAAAGTTGTTTTCACAGTTCAGTGCTGGCTACAGCTATCAGCTGCATCAGCCCTCCCATCCCCATCCTATCCTTTGTCTCTGCATGTTTTGTGTCTCTGGTGTGCCTTATATCCTCATTCCCCACCATTCCCACTCAGGTTATCTCTCCTTGCTTGCACTGACTTGTGAGAGATGGTGCCCAAACAGGGACCTGAGTATGGGAAAGTGAATTCAAGCAGGTAAGGGAATTTTTATTCCAAACCATTCCTACTCTGGTTGAATCAGGGACTAAGGTATGGGAAAATGAAACTAAGCAGGTGAGGAAATTCCCTGTGAGAAGAAAAAAGTAAAACTGCACAGTTGGGAAGTATTCATAGGGGTTAATCATGGTAGGAAGTAAAAAATTATGGGATAGTCAGGCTCAAAGGAGCAAGAACTTTTTAGAGAAAGTCTGTATGTCCATCTGTATGTTTGTTTATGTGTTTCTATATGTCATATGCCTGTGATATATTTCACTAGAAATTGTAATGTTAAAACTAGAAATTGTAAGGTTAAGATTCAATCAGAACAGTTTTTATACTTTGTTCAGGAGGTTTCCTAAGGAAGGCACTGTTAATGCTTCTGGTGTTTGTAGCACCAAAGCAAGGACTAATGTCAAAAATCTTCATTTACATTTACATTACAAAAGACCCTTGCACAAGCTCCTGATCAAGACCAAGAAGAATGTCTAGATGGCTTTTCTTACTTCCCAGTACTAGAAACTACAGATCAACAAGGCAAGCATATTAGGGAACATAAGCCACTTTCTTTTCAAGTCCTTAAGGACTTAAAACAAACATAATCTCAGTAATGAGGCTCTGCTTTCTAATGACTGGAAGCCAGTTGCTAAGGCTTGCCTTTATGAAGGTAATTATTTGTTATGGAAATCAGAATGGTCCCATTGGACTGCCTATCAGGCTGAAAGAAAAAGACAAAATAGGATTGCTTTCACTGTAGATATGTTATTAGGTGAAGGGGCTCAGCTTCCATGATAAGCTTAGAAAAAATAGTCAGACAAGTGGCCTCTTTTATAAGATCTTAGAGCCATTAACAAAACAACAGATTTCATGGGTTCTTTTATCTGTTGCTAAGGCTTGTCTCTCTGAGGGAGAGGGTATGTTTGTGTTTTCCCTAGAACAGCTGACAGCCCTCTCTGGCTCTGAGAACAATTGGTCAGACATGGAGCCAAAAGAACTTCAGAATGAGGAGTGTAAATATGAGGCAGAATACTCTTCCTCCTTTGATGAAGACCCTGAGTCCAAAGACTCTTGTTAATTGGAAACATTTCTATAACTAAGGCTGAACATAGATTTACTTTAAACTGTAATTTGTCTAATTCTGTTAATCATTTTAATCCTTTCCATGTTACTGCTGTTATTGAACAACTTTCTTTTGCTATGTGGCCTGTAAATTTATCTCAACCTTGGCATGATGAATCTGCAACTTCTGCAGAGTTGGAGTCAAACAACTCCTCCAACTAAAACTGTTTATTCACGAATTGGATAAAATAATAAAGGAGGATACGTGTAGAATGGGCTTTGAGGTGGCAGGGCCCCCACAGCCTGGGAGATGCTCAGGGAACAACCCCCAACCTCTTCTCCTCCTTTAAACACAATGTTCTTTCCACCTGCCAGAAGTCATGTAGTCTGTCCATACTTTTTCTATTATCAGCAAGCACAGTTTTTCCTCTTTAAGGTTGATCATTAGCCCATGTGCTAAGATTTACATCATGTATCAACCTAAATGATGTTAAGATAATGTTTAAATAAAGCATTTGGATATGCTTTTTAGCATTTAACATTTAGCAACCTAAATGCACTGAATCATGGAAACAGCTTTATTACACAGTTTCTTAACATTTAGGTTGCTAAATATTAAATGCTAAAAAGCATATTAGCTGCATCAGTCCTTCTGACCCCATCCTATCCTTTGTCTCTTGCGTATTTTGTCTTTCATGTCTTTCTTTCTCATTTCCCACCATTCCCACCCAGGTTATCACTCCTCCTACACTGGTTCGCCAGACAAATCCTTCCTGGCCTGAGCCAAAAACTGCAAGGGCCAAATTCCTTTGATTGCTTTAGAATCATTTTCCACCCATTGACCTCTGACTGCTTGTGCTGTATTTCCACCAAAGCTGCTACCTACAAAAGAGATAATGCAGCATAGAACCCCTAGACTGAAGACTTAGGGGGCTTCCCACTTGGATTGTCCATGCTCTATTCCTAGAGGTTCTGTTCCTCCTGGATTATCACTCATTCTATCAATCCTTCCCTGTCAATAAATCTATTCTGTCACTTGTCCACATTGTCCAGGGTTTCATTCTTTAATCCATGAGACCAAACCCTTGGTATAGATAGAAATTCTCACAATATTAGCAATGCCTACTGAAGCTGTAAGAGCAAAGACACTGTCAAGAGTCTCTACTGGGGTAACGCCCAGTGGAAGCATGGTAGCAGGACTGCCACCAAGATCCCACAACCACAGAGCTACCAGCGTGCAAGGTTAGCCTGCGAGAGCTGGGTGGACTGTGGCCAGCAAAGACACAGAAATAGGACTACCCAAGGCCTAGGAGACTTGACCACCACACCAGTGTGCAGAGGATGCTGAATATAGAATCAAAGGAGATTATTCTGTGGTCTTGAGACCTAATATCTCCTCTCACGGGTTTCAGACTTGTTTGGGACTGTCATCCCTTTCCTCTTCCCTATGTGTCCCCCCCACACACTTTTTATTATTAAATCAAGGCTGTGTACATTAATGCAATCATGGGGTACAATGTGCTAGTTTTACACACAATCTGAAATGCGTTCATCAAACTGGTCAACATGGCCTTCATGGCATTTTCTTAGTTATTGTATTAAGACATTAATATTCTACACCTAGTAAATTTCACATGTACCCTTGTAAGATGCACCGTAGGTGTGGTCCCACCAAATACTCTCCCTCCACCCAGCCTACCCCCTCTCCTCCCCTCCCTTTCCCCTTCTTCTTGGGCTATCATTGGGTTATAGCTTTCATAAAGCTATAAATTGGTTTCCTAGTAAGACTGAGGACATTGGATACTTTTGCTTCCATTCTTGAGATACTTTGCTAAGAAGAATATGTTCCAGCTCCATCCATGTAAACATGTAACGTGTACCCTATGCTTGGCTCGCCACTGTATCTTGTTTGGATACTTTGGATTTCATAGGCTCAGACATAAGACTTTGTACTTTTAGGTCAGTGCTGGAGTGACTTAATACTTTGTAGCTTATGAGCAAGAAAAGAATTGACTTGTATGGGAGAAGGGCAGGGGTTTTAGAGGGCTGGGGTAGAAGGCTGTGGTTGGCATGTAGCCTCCAAAACCCATGAGAAAACTTAATACCCAGTGTGGCAGTACCAGGGATGGAGCAGGTGTTTTAAGAGAGGACTGGATCTTAAGTCTCTTCTCTCAGGAATGGATTAACTCATTCATGGATTCTCAGATGAATAAGTTAATGGGAACCTTAGGAGGGTAACTGGTGAGCAAATAAGGAAAGGAAGAGAGAATTGAGCCAGCACATTAGCATAGTTAGGCCCTATAATGCTCACACCACTTTGGAGTACCAGAGAGAGCCCCCACCAACAAGAAGACCTTCACCAGGTGCATGCCCCCTTGACCTTGGACTTCTCACTCTTCACAAGAGATAAATTCCTTTTCTTTACAATTTAAAGAAAAAGACTACGAAGCAAAATAATATGCTTACATGTATTAAGAGCATCCCAGAATGATATTAACAACATAGAAATTGTAATCATTACAAAAAGAATTTTTAATATTGAAAAAATTATGGGACATGAGAGAAAAACATGCATCAGAAGTTTAAAACTCAAATGAAGTGACAGAGCACATGAAAATTTGCTATAAAAGAAAAAATATTTTCAGAAGATGAAAAGTGAAAAGTAAACATAAATAGAATAAGTATAATAAAACCAAAAGAGAGGAGACTTCAAACAAAATTTTTCAAGAAAAAGAGACAAAAAGGAACTAAGAGAAAGTGATAAAATAGTGAAGATTATCAAAGATAAAATGTATGAATAATACAACTGCCCAAAGAAGGAAACCAAAATAAGAGAACAGATCAAATACTACACACTATCTAATTGAAAAAAAATGTTCCAAAATAAAAATATGTGAAATCATATATTGAAACAGTATACGGGAGTACCTACAAATACCAACCAAAAATTACAAACACCAATGCATCTGCTACTAAAATTACGAGACACAAAGGAAGGAGGAAGGAAGAAAAGGAAGGAGAAAAAAGAAAAAGAGGGAAAAAGAAAGGAAAGGTAGAAGGAAACTGACACATAGATCATTACCTATTGGGCATCTAGAAAAATATATTAGCCATTTTAATAATTCATTTGACCTTAGTGATTTATTACCCCAATGATCATGAAGCAACTTGTACCCTTACCCGGGCAGATTGCTCTGACTGTGCCTGTGTAAGCTGAGCTTCCAAAGATTTAATTACTTCCTCCTTCTCCTGCAGTTTAATTTTCATCTCCATCTCTTCTTCTGTGCAACACTTTATGAAGAAAATGTAGGAAGGAGTTAAAGTCATTTCTTTATAAGAATTACATTAATATATATTTGCTCTTTTGCTTTAGTTTTCCCTTTATAATCATTTAATTATGGTTTTTTTTTCCTTTTTGTTAGTCTCAAGAGGTCATCCTGAATAGAGGGCCATAGGGTCATCATAACTCACAATGACTTCTAACTCTTGTGCACAAGTGGTGAACCCCTAGACTCCATTTCTCAGAGACAGGGTTTCCCTCTTGCTCAGTCTCAAATGCCTGAGCTCAAGCAATCCACTCTCTTTGGCTTCCCAAAGTGCTAGGATACAGGCGCGAGCCACCCCACATTGCAACTAATTATAGTTTTATTAAACTGGAGAAAGCAAGAAAAATCAGCTGACTTATCCAAAAGTAAGGAATTTTTGGCTATTCTAGTTGCAGTATAGACAAGCAACTCCCATTTGAACTGCCCTCCGACTGATAACAAGAATTAACTCCGGATAATACAGAAAAAAAGCTATATGAAAACATTGCAGAGCAATCGGAATCAGGAAAATGCTGAGAAGTGATTCTTGGGAAAAATGGCACTGAGTTTCCCATTTTGATACTTTTTTCCTCAGGGCAAAACCAATCAGTGCTGTGGAGGACTAAACCTTTATTGAAAAACCACAGTGTACTGAGGCGGTGCCTGTGGCTCAAAGGAGTAGGGTGCCGGCCCCATATGCCGGAGGTGCTGGGTTCAAACCCAGCCCCGGCAAAAAGCTGCAAAAAAAGAAAAAACAAACAAACAAACAAACAAACAAACAAAAAATAAAACCACACAGACTACTGAAGGATCAAGGCTAGAGCTCATCATCTCCCAAATAGCCTAGTCATGTTTCAAGGATGTACAAAGAATAATATTGCCTGTTTGTTCACATAATAGTCAGTCAAACATATGAGGATTGCTATCATTTCTTCAATTATATTTTCCACAGAATACCTAGCTTTGTTTTGGATATATCATAATTAAAGCATTGCTATAACTGATTTCTGGAATTTAAAAATCATTAATTTAACAGAGGAAGGAAATGAGCTTTAACATAGTGATTAGCTTAAGTACTCAGAGCTAAAAGCTAAATTATGAAGCATAGTATAGAAAGGATAAATTATAGCTCTACTGACACGATGATTAACTTGGAAGGTATAAAGCAACCTAGGAAGAGAGATTGGTCCTGGCACAACAGGGGAAAAGAATTGTCGGAGATAAAACCAAAAAGGAAGGAAAGAAAAATTGGGATGAAGGAATTATTTGAGAAAGCTTTCAGAATATGCTTTGCAAAGTTCATAAGGTTATCACCTAAGAAAGAAGTAATGAACTCAGAACATTAGCCATGAAACAACAACAAAGCAACAACAACAACAATAACCAGAGTACTCAAAAGCTAACTCCTGATCCCAAGTTAAAAAATTAAAATGTATTTCCCCAAAACTAAGCAAATTGAGACTAAGAATACCAGTAGAGTAATGCAGAGGAAAACTGAGAAAATCAAAAGATCACTTATGCAGGATGAAATCTGGGCTCACTCTGTATCTATAAAGTGCACACAATCTCCAAAAGACTAAAGTCTCTGATTCTCTAAGTCGCTGGCTAAACATGACTTCTGGGGCCATAACCATAGAGGAAAGATAATGAAAAAGAATATTGGGACAGTGCTCCTTTTGTCAATAAGAAATACTTCCCTTATTTCCCTTTGTGCCCTCAATCTTAAACTGTTTTATTGGTAGTGGTTGTGATCCTAGAGCGTCACCTACAGGGAGTCCAAGGTAATCTTCTTGATTTACACAGGAATCCATGAAAACGGCCACTATGTGGCCACAGAGGACATAGAATATTCTGCATAAGGCAATTAATTGAAGGATTTCAGAGTGGGAATAAACCTTAGAGTTCATCTAATCTTAGAACAAATGATTAAACTTTTCCACAAAGGAAGGTATCTCTCCTCTCTAAATGTCTCCTGTCATTAGTGATTTCCTCTTGTTAATTTTTTTCTGATTCTCTTAGAGTCAGAGTCGCATTCAGACATTTCATGTCCTTGTTTTCTGTAGCATTTTTATTCTCCCTTTGTGCAGCCTGCAGTACAGCTGGACAACAAGCTCACTAAGAAAAGACAGCCTTTAGTGCTGTATTACATTACCATTTCAAATGTTTGTAATTAGTGGAGCTCTGCTTTACTATTCTGCTTATACTGGGGGGCTTTGTTGACTTAGGAAATATACATTCTACCTAGTCAGTTGCCAAACCTGGGAGAATGGCTCCCCTGACTGAGGTTCTGTAGGAAGGACAGTCCTGGTTTGTGTCTTCAGTTCTTCTATGTGTTTATTCAATAAAGTTACTTCAGCCTTCGCATGAAGTCGTAGGTTTTTCATTTTTTTCTCAGAAGCTTTTCTTTCTTCCTGCAGTGGATAGTTAATATATAAATGTACATTCATCACTTACCCAGCATCTAACAATAGTTAGGTTCAGTAGACATCATGATACAGTATTAGGAAAATAGGAACCACAATCTCTAATATTCTAAGTTAAGAGAAAAATCTAGGTGAACGGGACATCTGTCCAATCGCTGTGCAACAACAAAAAACAATAGTACCTGTAACCTCTGATCCTTCTGCTGCAGTTCAACATCCTTCTGTCTCACAATGCCTTTTAACTCCACCATCAAATGTTCTGCACACGCCAGAAGTTTCAGAACATCCTCTTGTTTTCGATTCTTAAATTCCATGCCTAATTCCTAGTTTCTAAATGAAAAAATGGCCAGCGCACCAGGGAAAAGTTATTAGATTCCAAACAGGACTTCCTTTATTCTAACTTTATCCTTTGTTTTGCCCAACTTATATCCATGTTAACCTAAGAATCTTTCAAACTCTGATACAATAATAATAATTACAGACAATATAATTTATTGAGTGTTTTATAACTGCTAAGCATTTTACAAACATTATGACACGTAAAATAATATCCTAATGTTTTTAACAAGAAAATTAAACCGAAACATACATCACAAAACACTGAGAAAAAAAGCTCAAAATTTTAAACTAAGAGAGTAGCTAAGAGGCCCAGACAGAGATCTTGTAGATCCCCCAGGAGAGCCACGTTGAGCAGAAGTGTGAGATTGGAACTGCCACAGAGAGGCCTCCTCAGGCTGACACAGAGTTCCACCACTTGGGATTGGACAGGGACCCCCATTTTCTAGGCGGGGGTGAGCTCAAAGCTCAGTGTCATCGCTGACTCCCATCTATAGACACAAGCAGGCCACCTTTCAAGCAAGGCCGTGAAAAAAAATGTAGCCTGAAAGGGTCTGGGTGGTTCTTCCATGACCAGGGAGCAAACACCCCAATTCCTGGCCTGAGCCCAAAACTGCAAGGGCCAAATTCCTGTGCTAATTTTGAAATCATTTTCTACCCACAGACCTTTGGCTAATTGCGCCATACCTAGGGTGACCAGACGTCCTGCTTTTGGCGGGACAGTCCCACTTTTGAACTATTTGTCCCACGCCCCGTGGCGTTTTTAAAAAGTCCTGATTTTTGGAAAGAATGCACAAACGGGCGGGAGAACAAAAAGGGAATATACGGTTTTCAGCTGCCATGTGGCTATTTCACCAGAATATAAGTTTTATATTATTTTTGTTAATTTTATAATGTTAAACTGTAACAATAACAAATAATTGCTGAGAAGTGATTATTGAGAGCTGCTTATCAAAGTTTGCATTGTTGTCAGGCCCTGCCCTGCCCAGTCCCCTGCCCCGTCCCCACCCCACCCCCCAGCCAGGAAAGGAATGGAAAAGCATCTTTCAGAACCATTACACTGAAAACTCAGGGGGCTTCACACTTGGATTCTTTCCCTCCACTGTTGGAGGTTCTGTTTCCCCCCTTCTGGTTTATTAATCTTTCAATCATTCACCATCAATATACTCCATCCTGACACTTCTTCACATGGCATTTTCTTTTGTTCTTTAAGCCCTGAGACCAAGAACTCAGCATAGTGTGAAATTCCAGCAATATATTTGGAATTATTACATAATAATAAGGCTATTACATAGTCATTACATATGAATAGCCTTTCTGCCAGCCTTGAAGTCACAAATGAAAGGTTACTGGGGCCTTTGAATCCCTTTTGGCTCCTGCAAAGGATGCAGAGCCTTTCTCTTGAAGGGGAACACAGCAGAAAAGCACCAGGGAATGAGGGAACTTTGGAAGGCTCTGGAAACTATTCTGTTTCTACTGTCTTTCTCTGGTTCATAGTCAAAGAGTGAACAAAAGCATTAAGTCAGAGGTTTTGGAGTCCCAGCAATGGTCTTAACCTCACAGCACTGATGAGCCTTCTTGTAAAACTCCTGTGAGGGCCACTCTCCAAGCTTTTATACTGTCAACCCATGTCTCCTGAGTCCCAAGGTTCTCTTGTTCCTCATCTCCACATCTATCTGCAAGGTCCCTCCCCCACTACCGGGTTTTTCCTTGTGGTGTGACCACCTGCTTTGCTGGCTAATAACCGCATGTCAGGAAGGGACTACTTGGTGTATTGAGCTAAGCTTTTGCTGGCTTCTTCTGGTGTTTGTGAGCTGCTTTGAGTATGTTTTAAAGGGTTGTATTGCCTTTCTTGCCTGAAAGAGGGGCACTTTGACCGGCAGAGAATTCTCAGACCACCAAGGCTTGTATGAAAGGTCTTTATTGGTGGGGGGAGAGAGGCTGCAGAGCAGCACTGAGGAGAGAAAAGAGGGGAGAGAGATAAGGAGAGAGTAGGGAAGAGAAGAGAGAGAGAGTGTAGAGAAGAGAGAGAGAGAAAAGAGAACAGAGAAGGAAGGCAGAAGGAAGAGAGAGAGAGAGGGGGAGAGAGAGAGAGAGAGAGAGAGAGGGCTGGGAGGGGACATATTCTTATATAGGGGAGTTTTAGAATGGTGACGGGCTGGTGGGATAACCAATAAGGAGTTATTCCTCCAGCAGAAAGAGCCATTAGGGGCAGGCAGCGGGAAATTGCAACAGGGTGATGAGGTAAGCAGGTCACTCCCTGTGCTAGGGAGGAGTTGTAACTTTAAGGGCAGAAAGGGGCTTTGGGGGAGGGGCCTTCTGAAGCAATTTTCTAACATTGCCAAACTTGATTAATGCCAACTAGCATTCCTGTGTGTTTGTAGAAGTGGCTGAACTATGTCATAGGTAGAGAAAGAAGAGAATGAAACTCAGCATGAAGAAAAGTGGCATTTTACTCCTCCCTGAAAGTCTTCCCTGGATGCCCCAGAGTCCACATGAAAATAGCCAGGATGACTCCATGAAGCCAGACTGGCCCTACAGGAAATCCTTGGAAACAAATTGAAATTTGGCTCATGCAGGAAACCCATATAAGAGCTTATCATTCTGGGTTTTGAACCTTCACTGGAGCTTTAGACTTCAGAGAGAGAAATTGAGGCACGTAATGGGGGGAACTGCCTCAGTGGATGACACCCTGAGAAGGTACACACACAGTTCACCACAGTTTGATCCAAGCACATTCAACACCTAGATTAAAGTTCACCTACTTCTTCAAAATTTGTAAAGAGGAGAACAACTTTGAAGATGAGGAAAGGCAAAGAAAATGACCTGGACGACCTAATTGTTTACTCTGTTTTCTTCATGTAACTGGAAAGGTTCAAAGGCATGCCAGGTTTCTCTAAGACTTCAGCCGGTTATGACTGACTTGGTGCAAAGATTTTAACTGAGGAAAATGTTTTACCACCACTATGGGCTTACAGTGCCTGTTCCAACCACTGGGAGGGTACTAAAATATCTGTAAATGGCCAAACTACCACCTGATGTAAAATGTCCCCTTTTATACTTCTTTTAACCCTTTGAGTGTTGGAAAGAAAGAAAGGTAGAAACCACAGTGTTTATAACTCTCAAGACATAAAGAAAATAAAAATGAAAAAGAAATGGAAATGTGGTTCCAGCAGTAACAAAGCCTTGTTCACAAAGGAGCATTGAAAGGGACATTCCAGGGAGCCCCTCCCTGGAATGCCTCCTCACCAACTACAGTGGCTGTATCCACAGTCCAAACACAGAAGTTACTGGGGATTTGGCATAAAGACCCTTCAGCAGTGTAATGAGACTGGGGAAAAATGGGTGAAAATCTTCTCTGTAACTGGAACAGAGACTCAGATCCAATCAGGTTTAGCAAAAGTTAGTGCTGGTAGAGTCCCTGAGACTGGCAACCTGCTATTTCTGCCTGTGCCTTGTGGAACAAAGGAACCCAGTAGGTGAAAGTCACTAGGCAAGTACACTGACTAAATCCAGGGAAGAGACATGCTGTGAGTGGTCACGCACCTCAGTGGACCCTTCCAGTACATAAAGTGACACCTCCATGGTTGGAATGAATAGACCCTTGCAGCCCACAGAAAGAATGCCCCATTACTGGAGTGAGTGAGGCCTTGCAGCCATCGCGGGATCTCTAGTTCTCTGTCTAGGTCAGTTTTTCTGCCCCAATCCCTAGTCCTCAGCCTGGGGCAGAGCTCCAGCATGACCGTGCATCTGGCCAGATCAGTAGTTATAACCCACAGGTGGAGCAAGGAGAAGAGGGAAGATGACCAGATATGGATTTCTGGCTGCCATGCAGCTGTCCCTTTATTTATTTTTTATTAAATCATAACTGTAAATATTAATGCACTTGTGGGGTACAATGTGCAGATTTTATATACATTTTGGAATGCTTACATCAAAGTGGTTGATACAGGCTTCACCTCACTTATTTCTTTTGTTAAGACATCAGCTTTCTTTGTCTTTTTAAACACCATATGTGTCATTCTCTAATTGCAGTATGCTTCCTCAACTGTTGACAGCCCTCTAGGAAGCCAGTATGCAGTTTAGGAGGAATGGGGTCTCTTAAGAAAGGAATGCCTAATCTTCCTGTACACAAAGCTCAGTGATAATGCCATTCCACCATGGCGAGCAACACCACCCAGGACATCTTGAGCTAGCTCCCACTTTGGCTTCTTTTGCAGAAGGAAAGTGTCCCTTCTAGCTGAGATGGTCTCTGGGCTGAGTCAGTCAGAAATTCCCATGGGAGACGCTGCTACTCACATCTACCAGCCTTCTTTATCCCCTTTATCGAAGGATTGAATTAGAATGAGCCTAAGAATACATCAATGCCAGAGATTTACCACGACTCTGCAGACGTGGTAATGTAAAAGTTCTTTAAGTCTATACCTTATTCTCTTTACCTAAAGTGAAGCAAATTAAAGTAGTTTCAGGATATTTTCAGATAATTCTGATATGCAGGTAAATACCTTGCAACATGAAAACAGCATTTTAACCTCTCCTGGAGAGGTGTAAAGTAGTTAACTAAACCTTGACCTTCAATGAAAGTGTAGAGGTGCAGAGAAACTTGCTTATTTATTATTGTTAATTTTTGAAACAGGGTCTTACTCTGTCACCCTGAGTAGAATACCATGGCATCATAGTTTGCAGCAACTTCTAAACTTTGAGCTCCAGGGATCCTCTGGCATGAGCCTCCAGAAGTATAGGCACCTACCACTACATCCAGATAACTTTTTCTATTTTTAATAGTGATAGGATCTTACTATTGCTCATGTGAGTATCAAACTTCTGAGCTCAAGCAATCCACTGCCCTGGCTTCCCGCAGTGGTGGAATTACTGGCTTCAGCCACCACACCCGACCTGTTTCTTTTTTTATTTGTCTTCAAGTTTGGGTCACAATGAGACATTTCATGTCCATGTTTTCTGTAGCATTTTTATTCTCTCTGTGTGCAGCCTACAGTACAACTGGACAACAAGCTCCCTAAGAAGGAACAGGATTTAGTGCTGTATTATTTACCATCTCAAATATTTGTAATGGAGCTCTGCTTTATTATTCTGCTATATTGGGAGGCAGTTTTGACTGAGAAAATACAGTCTGCTCAGTCAGTCACTATAACTGGGAGAGTTGCTCCCCTGACTGAGGTCCTGTAGGAAGGGCAGTCCTGGCTTGTGCCTTCAGTCCTTCTAGGTGTTTATTCAATAAAGTTACTTCAGCCTTCTCATGCAGTCTTAGGATTTTTATTTCTTTATCAGAAACCTTTCTATCTTCCTGTAATGGATGGTCAATATATAAATGTATATTCATCACTTACCTACCATATAACAATAGTTATGTTCAGTAGACATCATGTCATAGTATTAGGGAAATAGGAACCCAGTTATCCAATCATCTAAGTGAAGAGAAAAATCTAAATGAATGTTGTATCTGTCCTTTACCACATGTCACGCAAGGACAAATACAATATTCCCTGGTAGGTTTGATCCTTCTGCTGAAGTTGAATATCCTTGAGGCCAACGATATCTTTTAGCTCCACAACCTACTGCAGTACACAAGCCAGGTGTTCCAGAACATCCTCTTATTTTTTTATTATTAAATTCCATGTCAGATTCCTGAAGTTATTCCTAATTTTTTAATAAAAAGTGGCATCCATAAAGAAGTTCCTTTCCTCCAACTTCATTCTCAGTTCTGTTCAACCCAAAACTTTGTTTGCTTAAGAGTCTTTCAAACTCTGATTCAATAATCATAATCAAAGACATGGTATATTAAGTATTTTAAGTATTTCATAAATGTTCAGCATTTTGTAAAATTATCCCATTTAAAGTATTTTCCTAATTTTACCAAAGATAAAATTAAAAGGAAGCATAGATCACTAACCATCAAGAAGAGCTCAACATTTTAAGTGAAAAGAGTACTTGACTAAAATTCTCTTAACCACTACACATTAATGTTTTTCTTCAGAAAACTAAAGGATCTCTTTTCTTTCCTTTTGTGGCGCTCAAAAAATATAATACAAACTATGAAAGAAGAGTCAGATGTAACTAAAAAAATAAGCAGATATTCTCAAAACAAAAGGGTGTTCCTTTCCCCCATCTGTCATTTCAATTTTTTCTCTGGAAGAATAATCTATAGTCAAGGATGAGAAAAAAAAACCTCAAAACAATCTGGCAATAGATAAAGCCTTAGGGGGACATAGAAGAACCACCTTTCAGATGTCATCTGGTTCCCTTCACTGCATCTTTTCAGGCTACAAACTTATAGAAAAGGCATCACTTAGAAAATTTCAAAATTTGTTGAGTCCTCGCTTCCACTAAGCACCAGGGAGGCTGCTCACACCCTTGTATCTTAAATTAAAAACATATGTCTTATCAGTTTCAATCAGAACTGAGCTACTCACAGGGTCCAAGGGATCCCTCACAGTCTTTCTCATGCAGTATCTCCTCAAAGTTTGTATTCATGCAAAACTTTGATCATCCTAACAACAGAGGAAAAATATGAATTAGCAAAATAGACATGCTTTTCTCCATATTGATAACCGTATCATACATATAAGTGCACGTGAAACTGTGCAGGTGAAATATATTAGACACAGTCTGCTACATGAATGAGTTTTGAAAAAGGCATTTCAGTGAGCACAATGTACTCACACACTGTTCTCTTCAGTGGCAACTGTGCAGAGATTTTATAATCATCCTCATTACTATCATTTTTAAAATAAATAAGACAGAGTGGAGTAAGGTGGCAGACTAGAAACATCTCCTTGGCAGTTACTGGTGGTAAGACCAGGGAGAGAACTCTAGACACCTCCTCCCAGGGTGTCCTGCCCAGAAACATCACTCCAGGGGGCACAGTGCACCAGCTGGGGACTCAAGGAATCATCAAGGACATCAAGAGCAGTGGAAGACCAGCACAGATGGCCAGTGCCTGGGGGCAAGTTGAGAGGCCAGTCAGCCCTCCACTGGAGGGCCAAAGACAGGGAAGGCCTGTCTTGCAGGGTTCTTGGATTTGGGTGTTTGCCAGAGCTTCTGCAGGAGGACTTAAGCAAGTGAGTGAACTTGAACAGCACCCAGCAGCAAGGGTCGAAACATCAGGCAGTGTAGGCCTGTCATCAGTTTAGCTGCTAGCAGGGCACCACCATTGTAGGAGAACTGCTTGGGAATAACAGCCCACAGGTTCCCAATGTAAGGCCAGCTCTGGTGCTACTGCTGAGCTGGGGAGCCACCCTTGGGGAACGTGGGCAGCTCCTGGACCCTGAGGAAAGCCACATTGGGGTCAAGGGGCACAGTCTGAAAAGTCAAGGCATGTCTCCTATGTACTCTGGAAAGAACTTCAGGCTACCAACCCTGCAGGAATTGAATGGTAGCAAAATGACTATTTATTTGGCCTTGAGCAAATAAATCAGGAAAATGGGACCAGATCACCTCAGTAACAAGATAGTGCCCCCCGACTCTCCCAAAAATAGCATATGTTTTCTCCAACACCTAACCCCAGTGCACTACCTGGAGTCCAGGCAATATACTGCACTATATAGCTTCTATCTCCTTTTTTCCCCATCTCCTGGGAGTACAAACTGTTGTCCAAGAAATGTATTACAATATAAATTGTTTTCTCATTTATTCATCTTATTGTCTGTTTGCTTTCTTTTGTTATATTTTTGGTTTTTCATAATTACTTTCTTCACTAGCAAGGATTTGATTTTTGCTACGGGTTTTTTTGGGGGGGGTTTTGCCCCTTTTATTTTTTATTTCTTTTCTATTTCTCTCCTTGTGTCTTTCTTTTTATAGAGATTTTTCTACTTTTCACATCATTACGACTTAGATTTCTCAAACAACAACTGATCTATCCTTTTTTACATCTTAGATAATTTTATTTTTAATTTTCTTTAAACATTCAAAAAAAATTTTTTTTAATTGCTTTAATCTATTTTAGAACCAGAGCCTCACTCTGGGTCCTGGGTGGCAGTGCAACAGCATGGCCTGGCTCAAGGATGCTCTGTGCCCTAGTCTACAGTGTCCTTCTGGCTTTGGCCTAGGGAGGGATGGTATCATTAAGTCCCCACTGTTGATTATATTCTATGTTTGTACTGCTAATTATAGTCTATATTTGGTGAAAGGGGGGGTCCTGCTTTTGCTCAGGCTGGTAAGGAGCTACTTACTTCAAGGGACCCACCCAACTCAGCCCTCCAGAGTCCTGGAATTATGGGTGTAGTTCAAAGCATGCTGCTGAACACCACTAACCACTATTACTCCCCTATCTTTCTGTTCTTCTTCCCTCCTTTTCTTCAAATTTTGCTTTTGTTGCCCATTTTTTTCTTGTTTTTCTTCCTTATGGCCTTATACCAAAAGAATACTTCAACACTTAAACACAGAGACAAGCTAATAATTTAAAGAGAAGTAGGAAGTGAGAGGGAAAACGTAGGGAAAATAAAGAGAAAATGAGGAAAAAACAACAGAAAAATTCTAGAACCATGAAAATCAGAACAGATCAATCCACCACCACCCCCAACCAGGGACCATGAGGTAGCTACCTCGGTGTAGTCTGCCTATTAAGAAATACTGGAAATCACAGAAATGGCAATTAAAATATGGATATCAGAAATAATGAAACCAGTAACTTACGCTGCTCTGTAGGAAATCAGAAAAGAGCAATTGGTTTTATAATGTAAGCAGAAAAACAGTAAAAGAATTAGAGCAGAAATTAATCAAATAGAAAAATAAAGAAAAATCAATAAAACAAAAAGCAGGTTCTTTGAAAAGATCAATAATATTGTTAAAGCTCTAGGCAGACTGATCAAGAAAACAGAAAAGATACAAATTACTAACATCATAAATGAAAGTGAGGACATCATTACTGATCTAACATTAAAATATAATGAATACTACAAAGAACCTTCTGTTCATAAATTCATCAATGTAGATGAAATGGAAAAAAAAAAATCTACTGAATGATACAAGCTACCAAAATTCAAGAAGTAGAGAACCTATATGGGTATAGGTACCTGTGCATGGACACATACCGACACATAAGAAACTGAATTTACATTTTATTTAAAAACTTCTAAAGAGGAAAAGTTCAAGTAAAGTTCATGGCTTCATTGTTGAGTTGCAACACAAATGTAGGGAAGAAATAATACCAATTTCATATAATCTCTGCTGAAAGATACAATAGAAGGGAACACTTTGTCAAGTATTTTAGAAGACAAGTATTACTACAAGAAAAAAAACTATAGACCAATATTCCTCATAGTTATAGTCAACAAAATATTTAAAATATTTAAAGAACTATTAGCTAATCAAGTCCAACAATATATAAAAAGCTAATATAACACAACTAAGTGGAATTCAAGAAATGCAAGGCTGATTCAATATATAAAAATAAACGTAATTCACTGTATTAATAAACTATATAAGGAAAACTATTATTACAACAATAGATTCAAAATAGTCATTTGACAAATTTCAACATCCATTCATAATTATGAATTCATCATGAGAATAATTCATTCACAGCAAACTATGAATAGGAGTAAATTTTCTTCACTGAATGAAGGGCATCTATAGAAAACCTACAACAAACACTAGACTTAATGGAGAGATGCCGAATGCTCCACCACAAGATCTGGAACAGGAAAAGATGTCATCTCTCATATCAAACACCATACTGGAAGTCTTAGCCAATGTAAATGCAAAACAACAAAATGAAACAAATCAAAGAAATAAAAGGCATGACATATGACTGTCTCAATTAGCAAAAAGTTGTCCACATAGACTTCCATTAAAAAAATAAAATCTATAAACAAGCTCTTTAAATTTCTTATGAATGTTATGGCCACCCTGTATAGAAGTCAACTGACTGCATTCCTATGACAAACAACAGGCAAGATGAAACTATAATACCACTTACAATGGCACTGAGGGGCGGGGGAGAGGAGGATTTGGGTAGAGTTCCAACAAGACATGTAGGATCTGCACACTGAAAACTACTAAAAAACTGAAGAAATAAATAAAAATCTAAATAAATGTAGAAATAAACCATGTGCATAGATTTGGAGACTCTATACTGTTAAGGTATCAATTCTTCCTACTTCGATGTGTGAAATTAGTGCAATTCCGATCACTAACAATTGAAAACATTGTGTAAATATCCCTCAATAGGGGACAAGCTAAGTACCTCTTACATTTCTACAGTGTAACTGTGCAGCCATTTAAAACATTTTTTTTTTTTTTTAAGACAGAGTCTCACTTTACCGCCCTCGGTAGAGTGCCCTGGCATCTCACAGCTCACAGCAACCTTCAACTCCTGGGCTTAAGCGATTCTCTTGCCTCAGCTTCCCAAGTAGCTGGGACTACAGGCACCCGCCACAACGCCTGGCTATTTTTTTATTGGGGTTTGGCCGGGGCTGGGTTTTGAACCCACCACCCTTGGTATATGGGGCCATTGCCCTGCTGACTGAGCCACAGGTGCTGCCTTCCATTTAAAACTTTTATGCTTATGAAAATGGATATCGAAAATGTCTAATGAACAGGCAGTCCCTGAGTTACAAACATCCAACCTATGTACAACTTGCACTTACAAATGAAGGATATTATAGGTAACAGATAAATGTGCCTGTTCCAACTTACATACAAATTCAACATAATGAACCTATGGAACCTATTTTGGTTTATAACCTGGGGACTGCCTGTACAGTATTAAATGCAAAAGAAAGATGTAGAACAGCATGTGTATGATGATTTCATTTGAGAGGAAGAAAGAGAAGGTACATATTACATATGTGCTTCATCAAGATCAGAAAATTTCTTAAGGATGACCAAGAAATTATTTACAGTGCTCAGAAAAGAAAGTTATTTTTTCTTTTTACATTAGAATCCTCTGTATTGAAGCATATATAGCTGATTTTCAAATAGCTAGCTTAATTAAAAAATACAGTATCATAGAGCCTAATATTCCTTTACATAGTGGTTCCAAACAACAGACTGGTAAGGTGATGGTGGTGAGAGGGGTTCCAAGCAAATATATTCCTAATAGTTAACCTGGAGAAGATAATGCATGATTTATTTTATAAATGGGTAAGATAGTTATCCCTTTAATTAACAGAAAGGCAGGAAAAGAGGGACTTTAAAACTCAAATGGAAGATTAAAAAAAATATATCTTTTTAAGGTGATTAGTTTTAGGAAAGACTACATCCCAGAATAATGCAACTCCCTCAGTTTGGAGATCCTCTGAGTTACAAACAACTTTCTTACTGTGATCTTCAGTTCAAGTTGGGAGTGTTCTATAAGCAATATTAATTATTTTAATACAATCCTTTTAAATTTCTATTCTTGGATATTTTATATATATTTCCAATTTAGAGATTCATGATCAAAAATGTTGTACTGACAGGGTATACAATTAAAATGTTTAGAAACCACTGCCATAGTTAAGGAAGTGAAGAGGAAAGCATTTACAAGGTCACTCCCTAGTTAAGGGACAAAAAGAGAAAGCTGTGAAGCAAGTTAGCACACAATGTCTGCAATTTTTAGCATTCTTTAATGTTTTTGTATTCTATTCCAAGACCCAAATCTGTCATTTTTCCAACAGAGCATTTTTGTTTTGAAATTGACCCTTCATAATCCTTCTAACCATCTATTTTTCATTAATTAATGCTTCCAGAATGGTCTGCATTTCTGTAAGTTCTCCACTGCCCTCTTGTACAGAACTGTAAGTAGGTCTTTTACGTGCCCTGATGGCTTCCAAATATCTCCAAAAGTGAAAGTGCTTATCCATGATTTTCCATATCTCTTCCCACTCTTAAAATGTCTTCTCCCCATAGCTCCTTAAATAAATCAGACAAATGTAGTCTTCATTCTTCCTGGGACTCACCCTTCCATTCGCACTCCTGCATAACAGCACAATAAACATACTCCACACCATTAAAGTTACTTTATCTCCACAACAATATTCAAGGTTCCCTTTCCTCTAATAGCCTGTCTACCTCTATTAATTCCAGGGTTTTCAATGTTGGTGAAATCTCAGATGTCATCCTTCGCATCTTTCCGGCAACCCATTAGCAATATCAGGATCTTTGGACAGGCCTCCGTTTGCATTAATAACTCCAATGTGCATGTGATCTCTACCCTCAACATCTTTGGTTTGTTGGGGTCCTGCCTCCCTCTGGGGGCACTAAGTTTGTTTAGGACCTGAGTACAGGGACCCAGCATCCTCTAACATCAGCTGCTTCACACAGAGGCCCTCTTATGCAAGCCTCTCTTGAACAAGGCCATTCTCACAAGACTGACCTAGATGCTTTTCTCCATTGCTCTCAGAAAAGAGAGGTTCTAGGGGGTAGTTGTGGGTGCAGCCAGACAGGGAGTTCGTGCTCCAAGCCAGTGTTGAGAGACTCCAAAGTCCCTGAAGGGGCCAAACAAGGGGATTACCAGAACTAGGCATGTTAGGTAAAGACAGTTGGCCCAACAACTAAATCAAGCACTAAGTCTGGTAGAAGAGGACTGGGAATGGAGTGTAGTGTGGCTGCTCTGGTGGCCCCGAGGCCCCTGTGGCAGGGTGACAGTTATTGAACTCACAGAAAGGAGTTGGCGCGCATCCCCCACTCACCTGAAAGCAGTTACCACCGGAAGCCCTAGTGCCTCACTCTCAATTTAAGCCACTTCAGCCCAGGAACCCTAGAAGACACTTACCATTGCCATGTCCCATGTGGGAGTGAGCCACTCAAGACCGGGACAGAAGGTAAGATTAGAGCATTGACCGACCAGGGCTCTTGGCAGGCTGTGACCAGAGAGACCAGGCATGCCTTGTTTGTTACCAACAACAATGAAACAACATAGGGATTTGAGATAAGGTTATCCCCACTGTTGTTAATTCATCCTCATCCTTAGGTTAGAAAAATATAGAGAATCATTACCTACAGAAGATCTTTATATGTACACAAGAAATGGACCTAGGGTGTCATATCCCAAATTCTGTGACCTTACAGGACAGCCAAGTGATATTACATGGGAGCTACATTTCCATTCATGCTTCCTGCTCATATATAATAAGAGGCAGATCTTAGCAGTCAAATTATCTAAAAACTGTTGACTTTTAAAAATAACTCATCATGTCTGAGTGCAAGGGTTCATGCCTATAATCCCAGCACTCTGGGAGGCTGAATCATGTTGATAGACTGAGCTCAGGAGTTTGAGCCAAGCCTGAGCAAGATCAAGACCTGTCTCTGAAAAAAGTTGGGCTTTGTGGTGGGGGTCTGTACTCCCAGCTACTAGGGAGGCTAAAGCAAGAGAATCGCTTGACCCCAAGAGTTAGAGGTTGCTGGGAGATATGATGCCACGGGGCTCAACCACAAGGTGACTAAGTGAGACTCTGTCTCTAAAACTAGAACTAAAAATAAATTATCACCTACAAAAACAACCCAACTTTTACCCTAACCCTTGGAAGGCAATCAAGGCTATTCAAATAGGGTCAGAGAAGGTCAAACTCTTGCTCTTCGCAGATGATATGATTTTATACCTGGAAACCCCCCGGGACTCAACTAAAAAACTCTTACAAGTGATTAACAAATACAGCAGCTTCTCAAGATACAAAACCAATACTTACAAATCAGTACCCCAAGTGCCCATCAACCCATGAATGGATTAACAAGTTGTGGTATATGTATACCATGGAATATGATGCAGCCATAAAGGAAGATGGAGACTTTACCTCTTTTATGTTTACATGGATGTATCTGGAACATATTCTTCTTAGTAAAGTATCTCCAGAATGGAAGAAAAAGTATCCAATGTATTCAGTACTATTATGAAACAAATATGTAATCACCCACACTTCCATACGAATGATAAAGCACATCCAAAGCATCAGTTAGGGGACAGGTTCCTTATTTAACAAATAGTGCTGGGTGAATTGGCTGACAACTTGTAGAACACTGCAAATCCTATTCCTCCTCTTCGATCTTCTCCACCTGCTTCTCCATCTTCTCTCCTCCTTCCCAATCTCTTCCTCCACCTGCTTCTCCATATCCACCCCTTCCATCTGCTCCTCCTCTACCTCATTCTCTATCTCATCCTCCACCTCCTCTTCTGCCTCTATCTTGAAATCCTCCTCCATCATCTCCCTCTTCCTCCTTCTCTGCTATTTCTTCTTCTACCTCCAACTTCTCTTTCACCTCCTGACACTCATTCTTCAACTCTTTCCACTCCTCCTCCTCCAGGTTCTCCTCCTCATTTCTTCTTCATTCTCATCCACATCTACCTCCACGTCATCTCATCACCCCTCCTCATCATTCTGCCATTGAACTCCACACCTTCCTCTTGTGTTCACCTCGTCCCCATATTCCCTTCTCCCCTCATCCTCCCCCACCTCATTCAGCTTCCTCTCCTGCATCACAAGAAAAATTATATTTCCTTCTCATCTGCCATGACATTAAAAAGTATATTAATCCCTCTGCTTCTCCAACTCTTCCATATCCAACACCTCCTCCTCCTCCACCCCTTCCTTACTGAACTCCCTCTGCCTCCTCCTCCAACCCCATCCACTACATAATCTCCAGCAGCTCTTCCTCTTCTAACATAGCCTCCTTCTCCTTCACCACATCTTCCACCTCCTCCTATCCCTAGGACATGACTGTTGCTGTGATATGAGCTATCATCCATAAATTCTCATCTTTCAACCAGTCCATTACCATATAGCAGGATTATTGCAATGGCCTGTGTTTGCATTAATATCTCCAATGTGTTTGTGGTTTCTGCCCTCAAGACTTTTGGTCTCTTTAGATCCTGCCTCCCTTGAGGGAATAGTAGTTTGTTAAGGTTTTGAGTGCAGGGTCTTCACAGGATATCTGTAACATAAAGTCCTGCATACAGAGGGACCCTAGTGCAGGCCTCTCTTAAAGCAGCCAAGGAGTCATACTAATACCAATGGAGCTCAGAGGAGAAACACCCTGGGAAGAGAGGTGACCACACGGTATGTGCTCAAGCCTATACAGGTGCACAAAGAACCCCAACTCCCCAAAGGGGCCAAAGATGTAAGCATGTTACCATTACTAGGTATGTATGGTGAAGAGAGATGGATTAATAACTGGATCTGGGACTGAATCTGGAAGAAGTGGACTGGGAAGAAACCTCCAGTGTGGCTGGGTTAGCAGTCCCTGGGGTCCCAGGAACAGGTCGACAGTCATTAAACTCACAAGGAGAAGTTAGGGAGCATCACCCACTCAGCTGAATCTAGCTGTTGCCAGGGGCTCCAGCATTCCCCCTCCCTATTTAAGCCAGATCAGCTTGGAAAACCTAAGAGACACTCACCACTGCCATGTCCTGAGAGGGAATGAGTCACTGGAGGTTGGTACAGAACTTAAGGTTAGAGAATAAACCAATCAGGGCTCCTGACAGGACATTACCAGGGAGACCAGGCATGACTGAGACTAACGATAATGAAAGGAGCTAAGGATTTGAGACAAGGTTATCAACTCTTATTAATTCGTCCTTAGGTTACAGAAATGTAGAGAATCATACTAGAGAGGATATTTATATTTAATCAACAAATGTTCCCAGAGTCTCCTATGTATTGTGACCCTACAGGAGAGCCATCCGTAATTACACCGGAGCTACCTATCCATTCAGACTTCTTGCTCACATATATTGAGAGGCAGAGCTCAGCAAACTATCCAAAAACTTTTGACATTTAAAAATTATTCATCATGTACCAATATGCTCCCAATTTTACCTTAACCATTGAATGATTTCTAAGTTGTCTCAAATTCAAACTTCTATGCCACCTTCAGAAACCAGGGTCTGGCATGAAAATTATTGTTTTTTCTGTGGAAAGTAAATATTTTTTATTATTCTACACCAAGCAACAGTGAAAGAAACAAGCAGGAGAAAAAGGTGGATCTCACTAAAAAGAAATGGATCTTAGTAAAGAAAAAGACATTTCTAAATATCTTTACAAAGACAGAAGCCAGAGATCCATTAACCAAATTTATCAGTGATCACTGTTTTATTTAATGAAAGCACAAGAGCCTATGTGTAGGGAATGAAGCTCCTTCCTGAGAAACCAATTTGTACTGTGAACATGTCATCCACCTCCTAATCCTTCCCCTCCTTCCTCTCTCCCTTAACCTTTCCTCTTCTTCCACCATTTCCTTCTCTACTCACATCTTCTCTTCTTCTTCTTCCCATTCCTAGTCCACTCCCCCCATTCCTCCTCTTCTTCTTTTCCCTTTTATCCTCCTGCTTCTTTTCTGCACAATATTTAAAAGTGTATTTTATTTCCTTCACATCCTCCACAACATTTCAATTAAATTGCTCTCCCTCCTCCTCATCCACTTACTCCATCACATTCTCCTCTTCCAAGGCCCTCCGCCTCCACCAGCCCCTTCTCTTTTTCTCATCCTGCTCCTACTCCTCCATCTCCTCCTCTCTCCTTTGTCTTCCCCCAATTTTCCTCCCCTTCCTTCACTTCTTCCTCTGCTCCTCTTTCATCTTCCTCTTCTTTGTCCTCCTCTTCATGTGTCTTCTACTCCATATTTAAAACTAGATTGCATTTCCTTGTCATCCTCCAAAATATGTAAAAGTGTATTATCCTCCACCATAAATACCATTTCATCCTCCTCTTTCTAATTTACCTACACCACCACCTCTTCCTCCGCCTCATCCTTCTCCTTCACCTCCTTTGACGACTCCTCCTTCCACCTCCAAGAGTGAAAGAAAACAGTGCCTCCCCTCACTCACTCACACAAGTTTGTTATAATGGATCTCAGCAAAGAAAAAGACATTTGTAAATATCTCTTCAAAACACATAAGCCAGAGAGCCATTAACTAAATTGATCAATAATAACTGTTTTCTTTTATGAAAGCACAAGGGCACATGTGTAAGGTAATAAAGGTCTTTCCTGAGAAACCAAGTTGCACTGTGAACATCCACCTCCTTATCCTCCTCCTCCATCTTTTCTTCCTCTTCCATGTCCTCCTCCTCTAGCATATCTTTCTCTTTTGAGAGAAATGTCAAAATGTCTTCTCCATCATCCACCTCCTTATCCTCCTCCTCCTACCCACTCCATCTTCTCTTCCTCTTCCATGTCCTCCTCCTCTGGCATCTCTTTCTCCTCCTCCTCATCTTCCCCACCATCTTCCACTTCCTTCTCCTCCTGCTCCTCCTGCTCCTTCTCTTCCTGCAGGATATTTAAGTGTATTACATTTCCTTTTCATCCCTGAAATTTCAAAGTATATTACTGCTTTGCCTCCTCTTCCTCATTTACCTTCTCCATCACTTCACCTCCTCCTCTTCCAATACCTCTTCCTCCTTTTCCTTCAACCCCCTTGTCTTTTACTTGTTCTCCTTCTCCTCCTCCACATCCACCTCCACTCTTCTTCTCCACCTATTTTTCCTCCTCCTTCACATACTTCCTCTGCTCCACCTCTTCCTCTTCCTTCTTCCACTCCATATTGATAACTATATTGTATTTCCTTATCATACTCCAAAACATTTTAAAATATATTACCCTGCACCATTGAATTCTCCTCCTTCTAGTCTACCTATGCCACCAGATCCTTCTCCATAACCTGCTCATCCATCTGCAACTCCTCCTTCTAGTCCTCATCCTCCACCATCCACCTTTTCATACTGCCCCACCACCACTTCCCCCTCTTTCTGACATCCGCCTCTCTCTCACATGAGCTGCTGAATACAGAGGACATGTAATGTAGGCCTGTCCTGAACAAGGCCATGTGCATAGGACTGACCTGGATGCTTTCCCCCATCACTATGAGTAAAAACATCCTGGGGGAAAAGAAGGCAGAAAGGGAGTATGTGCTTGAGAGTAGTACAGGTGCACAGAGACCTCAAACTGGTGATAGGCTTACCAGAACTAGGCCTGGAAAGGGAAGAGAGATGGATCAACAACTGGATCTTGGACTGAATCTGGAAGAAGTGGGCTGGGGAGGAGCCTCCAGTGTGACTGCTGTGGCAGCCCCTCAGATCTCTAGGACAGGGTGGGAGTTGTTAAACTTACAAGGAGAAGATGGGGAGCATCACCCAGTCATCTGAATACAGCATCACCCAGTCATCTGAATACAGCTGTCTCCAGAGCCTCCAACTCCCCCCTTCCAATGTAAGCCATGTCAGCTTGGGAACCCTAGGAGACACTCACCACTGCCATGTCCTGAGAGAGAATGAGTCACTGGAGGTTGGGACAGAACTTAAGTTTAGAGCATCGACCAATCAGGGCTCCTGACCCGGTGTTACCAAGGAGACCAGGTATACCTTGTTTATGACCAACAACAATGAAAGGAGTTAAGGATTTGAGACAAGGTTATCAACTCTTATTAAATTGTCCTTAGGTTACAGAAAGGTAGACTCATACTAGAGAGGATCTTTATATTTAATCAACAAATGTTCCCAGAGTCTCTAATGTATACCAATTATGTGACCCTATAGGAGAACCAACCAAGATTACACTGGATCTACATATCCATTCAGGCTTTCTGCTTACATATATTAAGTGGCAAATGTCAGCAACCAAACTGTCCAAAGACTTTGTCATTTAAAAATTTTTTGGCACATACAAACATGCCCCAAATTTTCCTTAACCATTTGAATGATTTCTAAGTTGTCTCAAATTCAAACTACTATGCCACCTTCAGAAACTAGGGGTCTGGCATAATGATTTTATTTTTTCTATAGATTCTGCACCAAGCAACAGTGAAAGGAATAAAGAGGAGAAAAAGGTGGATCATTTAGTCTAAGACAGTGTCCCCCCTCAAAGACTGGTACCAGTTTCTTAAAATGCGTCTTAGTAAAGAAAGAGACATTTGTCAATATCTCTTCAAAGACATGAGCCAGAGATCTACTAACTAAAGTCATCAGTGATCACTGTTTTATTTAATTAAAACATAAGAGCATATGTGTAGCTTATCAAGGTCTTTCCTTAGAAACCAAGTTGTACTGTGAACATGTCATACACATCCTAATCATCCCCCTTCTCCCACTCATGGCACTCTTCTTCTTCTGGTCCTCCCCATCTCTTCCTCCTCTGATGATGATATCTTCACCTACTGCTCCTCTTCTCCCTCCTCTTCCTCTTCCTCCTCTTTCCACTGTCATCCTCCTTCTCCATTTCCTCTTCTCCTTTCCTGCAGGGTATTTACAAGTGTACTGCATTTCCTTCTAATCCACCCTGAAATTTCAAAATATATTACTCCTTTTCTTCCTGCTGCTTCTCATCCACCTACTCCATCACCACCTCCTCCTCTACTGCCACATCTTCCTCCTCCTCCACCAACCCCTTTACCTTGTCCTCTTCCTTCTCTTGCACATCCTGTTCCTCCTTGTCCTCCCCTCTTCCTCGTCCCCCTATTTGTCCTCTCCATCCTTCACTTCTTTCCTCTGCTCCTTTCCTTTCCTCTTTCTCCTCCCTTTCTGTCTCATCCTGCTTCTTCCACTACTCAATATTTAAACTTTATTGTATTTCCTTGTCATTCTCCAAAGTATTTGAAACTATATTATCCTTCACCATAAACACCATTTCATCCTCCTCCTTCTAGTGTATGCATTCCACCACCAATGATTCCATCACCTTCTCATCCATCTCCATCTCCTCCTTGTACTCCTCATCCTCCACCTTCCACTTGTTTATAATCCACCTCCACCAATTCCTCCTTAGCCTCCTCCTCTGCCACTTCTACTAATTCCTTCTCTTCCTCTTCCACTGCCTCCTCCTCCAAAATCTCTTCATCCTCTTCCACTACCTCCACCATCTTATCTGTCTCCTCCCACTTCTCTGCTACCTGGGATCTCCGTGTTGAGAAGATCTCCAATGCCATCCTTGCCTTCCATCTCACCAGTGACCTATTCACATTTCAGCGAACAGTCCTTTATTTGCATTAATATCTCAGAGGTATTTGTCATCTCTTCCCTCAAGCCCTATAGATTATGTTGGTCTTGCCTCCCTTTTGGGGGCAGTAAGTTTGTTTAGGACCAGATTCAAAGGGCCTGGCAGGCTATTTCTGACATCAGCTGCTGCATACAGAGGCCACCTAATGTAGGCCTCCCCTGAACAAAGCCATGTGCACAGGACTGATCTGGATGCTTTTTCCCAATCACTATGTGAGTAAAAACATCCTGGGGAAGAGGAAGGTAGAAAGGGAATACGTGCTCGAGAGTGGTGCAAGTGCACCGAGATGCCAAAGTCCATGTGAATGGGCCAAAGAAGGGGGTTACCAGAACTAGGCCTGGGAGGTGAAGAGAGATGGATCAACAACTGAATCTTGGACTGAATACGGAAGAAGGGGTCTGGGGAGGGGACTCCAGTGTGGATGTTTTGGGCCCCCTCAGGCCCCTGGGGGAGGGTGACAGTCCTTCCTCACAAGGGGAAGGTGGGGAGCATCACCCACTTCAAGCAAATTTTCACTTACCTGAATCCAGCTGTCTCCAGCGCCTCCAGTTTCTCCCCTCCCAATTTAAGACAGGTCAGCTTGGGAACCCTAGGAGACACTCACCACTGCCATGTCCTGAGAGGGAGTGAGTCACTGGAGGTTAGGACAGAGCTTAAGGTTAGAGCATCAACCAATCAGAGCTCCTCACGAGGTGTTACCAAGGAGACCAGGCATGCTTTGTTTATGACCAGCAACAAGGAAAGGAGTTAGGGATTTGAGACGAGGTTGTCAACTCTTATAAATTTGTCCTTAGGTTACAGAAATGTAGAGAATCCTACTAGATAAGATCTTTATATTTAACCAACAAATGGTTTCAGAGTCTCTTATGTATACCCATCATGTGATCCTACAGGAGAGCCATCCAAGATTACATAGGACCTTCATATCCATTCAGGCCACCTGCTCATATATTTTAAGAGGCTAATCTTACTAACCAACCTGTCTAAAAACTTTAGAAATTTAAAAATCATCCATTTCATAAAAGGCCATGTGCATAGGACTGACCTGGATGCCTTTCCCCAATCACTATCTGAGTAAAAACATCCTGGAGAAGGGAAGGCAGAAAGGAGTATGTGCTCGAGAGTAGTGCAGGTGCACAGAGACCCCAAAGTCCCCAAATGGGCCAGATTTTACCTTAAAAATTCGAATGGTTTCTAAGTTGTCACAAGTTCCAACTTTGATTCTACTTTTAGAAACCAGGTGTATGACATAAAAATTCTATTTTTTTCTTGAAAGTTGACATGTTTCAGTATTCTGCCCCAAGCAGCAGCAAATGAAACAGAAAGAAAAAGGTGGATCACTTTGTCTAAGACAGTGTTCCCCCTCAATCATACATGAACCAAATAGACATTAACTGAATGGATCAGTGATCACTGTTTACTTTTATGAAAGCACAAGAGCATATATGTAGGTGATGAAGGTCTTTCCCGAGAAACAAGTTGTGTTGTGAACGTGTCTTCCACCTCCTGATTCTCCTCTTCCTCCCCTCTCCCAGCATCTGCTCTTCCTCTTCCATGTCTTCCTCTTCCTCTGGCATCTCTATCTTCCTCTTCCTCTTCCCCATCATTCAGTTCCTCCTCTTCATCCTCCTTCTCCTTCTTCTCCTGCCTCTTCTCCAGCAGGATATTTAAAAGTGTATTGTATTTCCTTTTCTTCCTCCATGAAATTTCAAAGAACATTACTGCTCCTTCTCCTGCTTCTCAGCCACCTACTCAATCATCTCCACCTCCTCCAACCCCTGTCATTTACCTTTATATCCTGCTCCTCCTCCTAATACACATACCCTGTCACCTTCTCCACCTGCTCCTCCTCCTCCAACCCATCTTTTATATTTTTCTCCTCCACGTCGTCCTCCTCTACCTACTCCCCCTTCCTTCTTCTTATTTTTCCTCCCACTCCTTCCTGTTTTTTCTTCCTCTTCCTCCTCATCCTGTTTCTTCGCCTACTCCATATTTAAAACTATATTGTATTTCCTTGTTATTCTCCAAAATATTTAAAATTATAAGATCCTCCACCATGAACACCATATTTCCTCTTCCTTCTAATCTACCTATGCCACCACCTCCTCCTCCACCACCTGCTCATCCATCTCCACCTGTTCTAGTCCTCATCCTCCTCCTTCCACCTCTTTGTACCCTCCTCCACCACAACCTTTTCCTCCTCCTCCTCTTCTGCTAATTCCTGTTCCTCCTCTTCTTCCTCCTCCTACTTCTCTGCTTCCTTGGATCTAGGTGTTGAGAGGATCTCAGATGCCATCTTTGTCTTCTCATCTTGCCAGCAATCCCTTACCATTAGCGTTTCATTGGACAGTCCTTTATTTGCATTAATATCTCAAATGTGTTTGTGATCTCTGCCCTCAGGCCTATGGTTTAGTTAGATCCTGCCTCCCTTTGGGAACACTAAGTTTATTTAGGCCCAGAGTTGAAGGGCCCCTCAGGCTCTCTCTGACATCACATGCTGCATACAGAATCCACCTAATGTAGGCCTCTCCTGAACAGGACCATGTGCACAGGACGAACCTGAATGGTTTTCCCCAATCACTGTCTGAGCACAAACACCCTGGGGAGAGGAAGGCAGGAAGGGAGTATGTGCTGGAAAGCAGTACAGGTACAGAGAGACCCCAATGTTCCCAAAGGGGCCAAGGAGATTTACCAGAAGTAGACCTCCTCCTACTCCAACAAATGGCCACAGTATCACAGGACAGGCAGCTGATACTGCACAGGAGCTATTCATTTAAGATTCTTGCTCATATGTAGTGAGCTAAAGATCTGGCCACAGTATCTCTTTTGTATAGCAATTACATGACCCTACAGGACAGGCAGCTGATACTACACAGGAGCTACCTATTCATCTAAGATTCTTGGTCATATGTAGTGAGCTAAAGATCCTATCAACCAATTTGTCTATTGCCTTTGACTCGTAACACTCATTCACCACATACCAAAATTTTTCTTTAACCATCTGTATCATTTCTAAGCCGTCTCAAATTCAAATTTCTATTATATCTTCAGAAACCTGGGGTCTGATATTAAAATGATAATATTTCTTCTGTAGAAATAGAAATTTGTTGTTATTCTTGACCAAACAACAGTAAAAGGAACCAAGATGACACAAAATTGAATCACTTGGAATAGGATAGTGTCCCTACTCCACCACTCACACGTTTGTTAAAATGAATCTCATTTAGCAAAAACATCTTTATAAATTTCTTCTTCAAAGGCAGGAACCAGAGATCAAGTAACCAAATTCATCAGTGTTTTCTTTTAGGAATGGACAAGAGCATATTTGTAGGTAAGTAAAGGTCTTTCCCGATATAACCAAGTTGCACTGTGAACATGTCATCCACCCTCTACTCATCCAGTTCCTCTTCCACCTCCTGCTACTCCACTACCTCATCCTTCTCCTCTCCCTCCTCTCCTTCTGGGAATTTCAGTGTGGAGGGATATCAGATATCATACTTGCCTTCTCCCCTTTCTAGCCTTTTCCATTAGCATTAGCAAAATCATTGGACAGGACTTTGTTTGGATTATCTCTAATATGTTGGTCCTCTCTCCCCTCAAGGCCTTTGGTTTCTTTAGGTTCCCTTCCTTTTGGGGGACACTAAGTTTGTTTAGCACCTGAGTGCAGGATCCCAGAACGCTCTCTCTGACTTCAGATGCTACATACAGAGGATAGCTGGTATAGGCCTCTCTTGAATAAGGCTACGCATAGAGAATTAAACCAGGATGCTTTTCCCCATTGTTCTTAGAGGAGAAATGTCCTGATGGTCAGGGGTGAGGCCAGACAGCAATTATTTGCTCTCAGCCACCACAGGTCCACAGAGAACAAAGCCCACAAGGGGCCATAGAGGCAAAAGGGTTACTAGAACTAGGCCTGAGGTGAACAGAGATGGCTGAACTGCTGCATGTCAGATTGAATCCAGGAGAAGCATACTAGGGAGGGACTGGAGTGTGGCTGCTTTGGCAGGTCCTAAGGCCCCTGGGGCAGGGTGACAGTTATTGAACTCAAAAGGAGAAGTTGGGGTGCATCACCCACTCACCCAAATCCAGCTATCTCTAGAACCTTCAGCTTCCCCTCTCCCAATTAAGCCTTGTCAGCTCAGGAACCCTAGGAGATACTCACCACTGCCATGTCCTGAGAGAGAGTGAGCTCCTGGAGCTTGGGACAGAACTTAAGGTTAAAGCATTGACCAATCAGGGCTCCTGACAGGGTGTTACTAGGGAGACCAGGCATGCCTTGATTATGACGAACAACAATGAAAAGAGTTAAGGATTTGAGACAAGGTTACCAACTCTCATTAATTTGTCCTTAGGTTAGAGAAATGTAGAGAATCACACTATTTAACTAACAAATGGCCCCAGAGTCTCTTATGTATACCAATTATGTGGAGCCCCCTACACCTGCACCCCTCTCTCTTTCTTTCCTCTTGCTCTTCCTCCTGGAGGATGTTAAAATTATATTGTTTCTCCTCTTCCTTCTGTCCTCCTCTTTGTCTTCTCTTTCCCCTCTTTATCCTCCTGCTCATGAATATTTAAATGTATATTTTTCATCTCCTTCTCATGGATATTTAAAAGAATATTATTCTTCCATCACCTTCTCCATGGCACTTGAGTGTACTTTCCTCATCCTTCTTATCGTCCTCCTTTTCCTCCAGTATGTGTAAAATTATATTTTCCCTCTTCATCTTCCTCCTTTATGATATTAAAAAATATTATTCCTCCCCCTTCCAGGACATTTAAAATTATCTTATTCCTCTTCATCATCCTGAATATTTTATAGTATGTTATTTATCCTACTCCAGAATATTTAAAAATTATTCCTCATCTTTCTCCTCCTAATCCATGATATTTAAATGTATATTATTCCTCCTCCTCCTTCTCCTCCTGTATATGTAGAAATACGTTTTTCCTCCTCTTCTTCTTTTCCTTCCAATTGATCCTCCTCTTTTGCCTCCACCTACTCCTTCTCCTAGACCTCCTCTAAGATATTTACTATTATTTTCCTCTTCCATAGTATTTAAAATTATATTATTCCTTCACCTCCTCTACTTCATCTTAAAACTCCTTTATCTTCTCTTCCTTTTTCACTTCCTCATCCTCCTAGTTCTTTTCCAGGATATTTGAAATACATTATTTCTCTTTCTACTGGAGAATCATATTCATATATATATGTGACAGAGTCTCACTATGTCACCCTCAGTAGATTACCCTGGCATCATAGCTCACAACAACCTCAAACTCTTGGGCTCATGTGATTCTCTTGCCTCAGCCTCCCAAGTAGCTGGGACAAGAGGTGCCTACCACAACACCTTGCTATTTTTTGGTTGCAGTTGTCATTGTTTAGCTGGCCTTGGCCGGGTTTGAAACCACCATCCTTGGTGGATGTGTCCAGCTCCCTACCTGCTGAGATATGGGTGCTGCCCCCCTACACTGGATATTTACAAGTATAATCCTCCTCCTCCTCTTCCTCTCCCTGTACCACTTCTTCCTCCTCCACCTCCTCCACCTCCACCTCCAGTTTCTGCTCCCCCTTCATGTTTTCCTTCATTCCTTTTCCACATCTTCCTCTACATTTTCCTTCTGGACATCCTCTTCCTCCACCTCCTCCTACTACATCACCACCTCCTTCCCCTCCAATGACCCCTTCACCTCCAGCTCTTCCTAATCACCTCCTCTTCTATGACCACCTGCTCCTCCTGTACCTCCTCTTTCACATCCTCCTTCTTCTAGAGTGTCCATGTGAGGGATATCTCCATTCCTCTTTGTTGCTTAGTTAATATATGTCACTAGACAACAGAGTCCCTGCTTTAGTCTTAACCAGATGTTGCTGCTGCATGTGGCTTAGCACAAGGAAAGTAAGAAGAGAAGCCAACTTTTCTAAATAACATAAAGGCTGGCACAATGACTCTCCAAGGCAACATTCCCGGTGACCATGCTGCTACTCAACCTCTACCAACAAGAATTATGGCAGCAGCTCTCAAGAATTGAGCCACTGCAATAAAGCTTCCAACACCTTAACATTCTATCATTAAAAGGCGTCTATGGTAAATAAAACAAGGAAGAGATAAGATTTTAAAATCCAAAGATCAGAGTCAGGCAAGATAGGCAGTAAGGCTAAAAACCATTACCTCAAACAATCAGGACTATTTCATACTGATAAAAGGTCCAATTGGCCAGAAAAGATAAAAGACTTAAATATAGATATACCCCCTAAAAACATGGCCTCAAAATATATAAAGGAAAAGTTACAGAACTCAAAGAGAAATGGCAAATTCACAATCCACAATAATAGTCGGAGGTTTTAAAACACATCTCTCTTCAATTTTGACACAATCAAACTCATCTACACTAGAAAGGAAGAGGTGAGAATTATCTTTTCATGTAGATAACAAAAACTTGAATAGAAACATTTTTAAGGAATTCAGTGAAACCCACTTGAACTAGGAATTGTTCCTCCATTATGTCTTCCTCAGCATTAATTTTTGGGTGCACATTCTTTTTCCTGGTACAGGTCTCAGCAGATGTCATTATGTTTTCTTTCTATATTTCATGAGTTTCCACAAATGACTGATCCACTTGTGGATCTTCTGTTTTGTTTTGTTTCAGGGACGGTATACTTTAATTTGCATATCGTTATATATGTTTTCCCTCATTTCATCAATTTCAAAGAAGGTACGGACCCAGTAGCAAAGTAATGATATTTTCATACAACTGCTAATTTTGTTTATGCTTTCACCAAGCTAGCTTACCTCAGCTATCAATAATAAATTATACTGCTTTGGTTTTTATGATAGATTATACAGGTTTTGATATGTCAGTATTCTGAGCATCTGCTATATTAACTACCTTTAAGATCTCTTCACATCCTCTATGTTTTCTTCTAATTAACGTAAATAGAAAAGTCTAAATATTTCTTCAACTTTAATTTCCTTAAGTATATTCTAACAGTAAGGTAAAGTGTTAATAATCTGTTACCTTTGAACTATTTACCTCAATCTGTGCTCAAAGAAGTAAAATAAAAATTAAATTCCAAACAATTGACTCTGTTGAAGATATGAATGTCACTAATACACAGGCAGACAGAGCAAAGGATAGAATACTAGAAACCCAGGGCTCCAGCCTGACAGCATGTGTTTGCTCTGGGTGTAGTGCAAAGCCCTATCTGATGAGTTAATCTCCAAGTGAACAAACATGGGTGAACTCCATGTTTATGCCATCAAATTTACAATAGTATGGGACACTCAGAATAAGAAATTGCTGTAATGAGCAGACTTATTAGGCCTAAAGGGAAAAGAAAACATCCAGTTCCATGAAGATGGGGTGTACATGCTTTTTCTTTACTTCTCCTACTAAGTATAACAAAAAACTCCGAATACTGCATATAAAATAAACATACAAAGACACTAAAAGAAGGTGAGAAAAAGAGAGCAGACCAGGTAGGGGCCTTGGGATCTCAGGAAACAGAGGGGAGGTGAGTTCACTGGAGTTTGCCTCACATATCCCAAACTTGGATCTGAAAAAGTCAGTTCAGAGCCATCACTAGGCACAAACCTCTAGAAATCATAAATTGAGATCATGATCCCCACGTGATGGTATTATGAGGTGGCATCTCTGGGCAGTACTTAGCATTAGATGAGATCATGAGGGAACTCTATGGGTAAAATTAGTACTCTTAGGAAAAGACACACACATCTATTCCTTTGAGAAAACAGAAAAATGCCATTTAATTATTTCTTGATAACAAGTCACTTAGTAAACAACTAATCATATTTGAGTACTTCTAGGTGTTGTCAAGATCATGCCACAGAACTCAATGTCAATCTGTCAAATCCAGGCAACAGAATGGTTTTACCCACTGTCACAAATTCTTTTCAATGTAAAGGAGAAGCTAATGGTTTGGAAAATCTTTGACGTTCACCAACTCACGGTCCACATTTACTTTCTGAAAATCTATTTTTTTCTGTAGCCATAATGAAAGACAGATTTTTCCTATTTTTTCCCCTGTACCGTTCTTGAGTAAAAGACGTGGAATTACACTTTAAATAACTGCCCTGAATTAAAAAACAAGAATAGAAACTTACTACACATATTTGAAGGAAAAAAGAAAATAAGAATGTTCAACTAATGGAGTTTAAAGCCAAATGTTTGCTTTTAAAACCCACCAGACATGCACCACAGGTATGTGTCAGGATTATTTGGTCTATGAAAATTAGGTCAATTTAAAAAAATGGTTATTGTAGGGGGTGGCCAACTATGGAAGTTCTAGTGTAATAAAAACATGTTCCCTCCAAAAACCCCCCAGAGCTTCATGGCTTAACTGATAAATCCCACTAACCATTTATTAAAAAACACCACACTTCACAAACCCTTCCAGGAAACAGAAGAATGCTATCGGGAACACTCACCAATAAATTCACAAGTAAAGAAGACTATATGCTGAATATTTAGAATGTCACAAATAAAGACTATATGCTGAATATCTCTGATGAATTTACACAGAGAAATCCTTGGAAATTTACTGGGAAATTGAATTCAATAAAATGTAAAAATTATAGAACATCATGACAAATGAGAGTACTTCACAAATGTGATGTTGCTTTATCAGCCAAACAAAAAAAATCAATGCAATACACAAAAATAATGGCAAAGAGATCCCTTCTGTAGGTAATTCACTTGTACTTTTATATTAGCAATGATCAATATGAAAATAAAATTAAGAAAGCAATTCCATTCATAATAGTATCAAAAAGGAAATATTTGCAAGCAAACTTAAAAAAAATCTAACACAAGCCTTAAATATAGAAAATAAAATCTGTTCCAAGAAATTAAAAAAACTGAATTTACTTTGTTATTCATATCATTTATACTTGTTCTTTCTTATCTAGTATGCCCATTTAAACCTGATAGAATGCAACAAAATATATTTTTAGCATTATTTTCATTACTAAAGTATACAAAATAGAAAAATAAAAACACAAAAATAATTAGACCTTGTTTAAAATACCTTACCTTAATTTTCCATTTCACATCTCCTATGATTCAAATTATAGTAGACTTTGTCCCACAATTTTATAATGGATCTTAATCCATACTTGACAAGTGTATCACATTGCTAGTAAGCTTATTAGGGAGCTCATTACTCAATATGGGAACACAGAGAGCCCAAAACTTCTGAGGAAGTAACAAATGTTTCTATTCAGGTGATAGGGACAGGAATGATTCCCAATATATGAGTTGACACATATATTCTTATTTTTTTTTTTCATTATTCAGGCAGTCTCAATGTGTTGCCCTGGGGTTGAGTACTTCGGCATCCTCATAGCTCAGAATAACCTCAAACTCTTGGGCTCAAGCAATTCTCATGCTTCAGCCTCCCAAATAGCTGGGACCACAAGCACCCCTCAAAATGCCCAGCTAGCTTTTCATTTTTAGTAGAGATGAGATCTTAATTTTGCTCAGAATGGTCTCCAACTTCTGAGCTCAAGCAATCTGTCTTGGCTTCCCAGAGTGCTAGGATTACAGGCATGAGCCACTGTATGAAGCCTCATATGTACTTACTTTAGGAGAAACTGCATTTAATTTTTAGCTTTGGTTCCTAGCTACTTCCTGTGCTAACACAAAGTCCACAGCCCAGGGAACTGCTCACCCCAGAGGATTTTATAACCAGGCTGATGCCATAATTTTGTCCTTCACAAACTATAGCAGTAACTCTGCAATGTTGGTAAATTCAGTAAAGAAGAGCCACGCCAGCTACTCCCTGCACTCAGCCAACGGCAGCACCTACTTTGAGCTCACTGAGACAGGCTGAGATATCAGTGCCCATCTTGCTGCCACTCAGAAAGTCTGCTTTTACCCACACTGTTCAGTATTTATAGGTGGCCAGGTACTGCTGAATTTGTTCTCCAGCACACAGGTGCAGCGATGACAGTCCCAGGGAACAATGCTCTCAGGACCAGACTCAACAGCTATAGGGAGAAAGGGGGATGAGCCATGACAGGTCCCATCCAACTGCCAGGCCCACTTTGGCGCCCTTACATGATGCCCTCCATGGAATCCCTCACAGTTCTTCAGCAGGAAGCAGGCAGGGGGTTTCTAGAGGCTGGGCTATGGAAATAAAAGTGTAGGTGGCTGGCAGGGCTAGCAGCATTTTGTCCATCCACTGGGCTTACTCCAGTGAGGGGCCTGTGCTGATGCAAGTGCACACAAGACTCATTGTTAAGGTAGGAGCACAGCCCCATCTGACCTGACCCCACCTCCATGTACAGCTGACCCTGTGCACCCCCCACCTGAGATGCCCTTACTGTATAGGTAAATTGTTGAACTTTTAAGGACCCACACCTAACAAGACAAGGTTCTCACCAGCCTGGTCATCATGAACCCTGTACCTGGACATGCTCACTGCTGAGCCATGTGTCCCATTATCTCCTCTGGTGCTTTTACCAAGCACTCGCTCCTGCTGAGAGGTTCAGAGTACTCCATATGGCCAGGGCCCTTAAGCGTACAAGAACACTTCCCAAGGGTGCCTCGATCCACCTATAGAGGCATACTGGGGTGAGACCCACTAAGGAGGATGTCCAGGACCCAGCAGGCAGCCCAGATGAGTACACAAGCCATGTCAGGCCTTGGGAGCAATTTATTACAAGGGGGAATGTAGTCATCTGCTCAGCCAGGGGGCTTGGAGGCAGCCCAAGGGTATGGACACCCTGGAACCTGAGTCGCTCTGCCACCCTGCAGAGCTCCAGGCCTGGTGGTCACCTGATAAACATAATATCCTCCTCCTACTGGTGGGCACGTGGGAACATAATATCCTCCACCTACTGGTGGGCACCATTCTCCTCCTACTGGTGGACACCTGGGAACCATGGCACGTTGGAGACTCATCCTTTGCCTACTGCTGGCCAGGTCTACACGGTTTAACAGATTTCCTTCCTGAAGGGTATGTACAGTGGGGAACTCCTTATTGCTGGAACTCCTGCTCTTTAGCAGTACAACTGTCTTTCAGGAGGGAGCCAACAGCAGCCCAGGGCCAGAGGAAGGAGGCAGACACTTCCCCCTGTGACCTCCCTATCAGCCATCCAGAGGGACCTGCAGTGAAGACAGAAATTGCAGAGAAACACCTCCCAGAGCCCTAGGCTGCACTCCCAGGATTCCCAGGGTGATAGTGATGGAGAGAGCCCAACAGACTATGGCACAGGCTGTGTCCCAGGAGTGGGAAAACACAAGTTTTGTGCCTAGGAGTTCCACAAAGACCACATTGCCAAATAAGTCAAATTTACAGCAGAGTTTTTCTTTAATTGAAGAGCCAGCTGGTGACTGCCTCAGTATCCCAACATGGGGTTTCTGACAGCAGCCCCGAGTGTTTAAGGAGTCAGGTTTTAAAGCTTGGTCTGCATCCTGGTTGGCACACAGGCTGTCTAGGTTCCTTTTAGGGGAGGGGGGGTAGCAAGTAAGCATTGTACAGAAGCAGAATTTTGCAGTTAGTTATTTATATGTCATATATCTTTTTAAAAATATTTTCCCATACATTTTATTTCCAGTACTTTTCCTCCATACATCTTTGTCTCAGTATTCTCTCTACCAGGCATAGTTTATAAGTCAGTCTGGGGATAGTCAGTTCGTTTCCCAGGCCCAGGAGTTAGTCAAGCAAGAAGTTAGGGAGTACTTTCCCATCTATCTTGGAAGTGAACCAGACTTACTCCATTTTGTTGAGTGATTGCAGCTCAGGAATTTGTCAGGAGTTAACTGGTATTTTTCTACTTAGCCTAGACCTAACACAAGGACTCCACACTGCCCACTGCAATATGGTGCCTTCTGAACAGCAGCCCTCCAGCCACCCTCACAGCCCAAACCCACAGAGGGTACAAGAAGGAAACACCTGTCTGGGGTGGCTGGGAGGGCAGGGGTAAGCAAGCCCTTAGCATAGGAGTCTGTGGCTAGGGGCAGGACCAGAGACAGTTTTGCTGCAAAATTTCATCCTGAGATCTGCTCCCCTGCTTTCCCTCCAGCTTTATCTTCCTGCCCTACACCTTTTTATCTTCTCACCTGCTCTACCCCAGAGAGGCAGGGGCCCAGCCCGCCTACCATCATGCCCCAAGCTGTGATGGCCCTCACCTCCCACTATGAGCCTCATCTCAGATAAAGGTAAATCTTCCATTTGGTCCTACAATCTGGTTACTAGGTATCTACTCAGAAATAATAATAATAATTTTAAAAAAAACTCATTTCATCACGAGGACATTTGCACTAAAATGTTTACTGCAGCTCAATTCACAACTGCCAATATGTGGAAGTAACTCAAGTGCCCATCAACCCATGAATGGATTAATAAACTCTGGTGTATGGATACCAAGGAATACTATTCCACCATAAAAAAAAAAAAGATGGAGATTTTACATATCTTGTATTTACCTGGCTGGAGGTGAAACACATTTCTCTGAGCAAAGTATCACCAGAATGGAAAAGTATCCAATGCACTCAATAGTAATATGAAGCCAATAGAAAAACAAACTACAAGCCCACAGGAGAGAAAATCACAAGTATATTCAAGTGGGGAGGATAGAAAAAGGAGGAGGAAAGGAGATTGGTTAGCTATCACCTAAGGTGCACAATAAGGGCATACACTATATTCCCTTACAGAAGGAGTCAAATACAACTTGAACTTTACCTTAGAAATGCAAACAATGTAATCTTATCATTTGTACCCTTATATTAATCTGAAGAAAACAATTAAACATAGGGAATCTGATAACTAACCTTCTTAGTTACGTATAGAAACATGGGCAATTTTTTTGCAGTAACCACATTAAAAACATGATTTTCAATTACTAGAAAAACAGTTTTGAGATATGCATGCTTTTAGGCTCTAAACCTCTCAATAATGTCATGAAAGCAGAAATCAGACAGGTTGTATTTTTTGTTTACTGTAAAATAATGAAACTACCAGTCAAAGTGTAACCAAAAACTATGATCTACCTATACACAAACATTAAGTTTAGGTCATTTTAAATAACATGTCGATAAAATAGAAAGTTCAAAGTGAGAATCTTTTAAGGAGTTATGAAATTGCTAAGGAGAAAGAACAGTGGTGAAAACCTAAACTTGACCTCAGGTAAATAGTTTGACAAACTATCTTAAATTAACTTATCAAAGTATTAATTCTGGCCGTATTTAGTGTTCTTTACCAAAGAGGAAGATTATAACTGTAGAAACTGGATCAGCACAAAATATTATTTAGCTGTTAAAAAAATTTTATGCTCTACCAGTTATTTACATATGGTAAACTGCTAGAGTCAGAAGATTTTATCAAATAAGAAACTTGGGATTTCTCATGACACACTTTTTTTCTGCCACAAAAATATCTATGTGAAAAACTTCACTGTGTATGCATTTTGTATGTGTTCTTTTGTGAATATCTTATGTAATAGCAAATCTGTTCTAATATAAGAAATGAAAATATTCAGAAAGTTACAATACTCCTTAAAATGCCCTATGGAATTGAAAGGCGGATACAGGCGCTTTCCAAGAACAAAAGTAAATCTAGGAATGGATATCAGAGAAGAACCAAAATGAGGGGCAAGTCCTTCCCTGAGGGTACAAGATAATCTCCTGAGCCTCACACCTAGTGTAGGTCAGTAGAAATAAGCTAGACAAGAGGAAAAAGTAGAAAGGGGGAATGAAGGTTCCTATTCCATAGTATGGTAGTCTGACTCAACCAGCAAAATTGCATTGTATTTTCAAATAGCTAGAGCACAATTTTTGAACATTCCCACCACAAAGAAATAGTCATTGCATGAGATAACAGGTATAGTAAATGTCAATTTGATCATTCACCATGTGTACATGTATAAAAATGTCACTCTCTACCACCTACATTGTACACTCATTATGTGTCAAAACATAACAGAATAGAAATACATATAAACCATGCTAAAATTAGTATGAACATGGAACCACAAAAGGCCCTGAATATCCAAAGCAATCCTGAGAATCGGAAACAAACTTCACAGAATCACAATTACCAATTACAAATTCCCTTGCAAAGCTAGAGAAATCCAAACTATAAGGTCATTCATAAATACAGAAACTGATCAGTGGACAAAAATAGGTTAATAAAACCACACACATATGTATAGTATACACATAGCTATTTATTTATGTGATGGATAAACTGAATGCCCTGACCATTCCTCTGTGTATATATATGTCAAACCATTACCCTATACCCCATAAATATATATGTGCAGATATATTTCTTATGTGTTATTTATTTATTTATTTATTTATTTTATTGTTGGGGATTCATTGAGGATACAAAGAACGGGGTTACACTGATGGCATTTGTTGGGTAACGTCCCTCTTATAATTGTGTCCCACCCCCAAAAGGTGTGTCACACACCATGACCC
>NW_003852572.1:3374536-3405059 GCF_000181295.1 Otolemur garnettii | reverse complement strand
CCTTTCCTCTCTATGCTCTTCCCTTCCCCCACCCCTCCCTCCTTCCTTCTTTCTGCTCTCCCCTTCCTCCACCTCTCTCCCTCCTTTCCTCTCTCTCTGCTCTCCCCTTCCCCCACCCCCCACCATATACTAGATCACCAACTGTCCTTATATGAGAATTGAGTACATAGGATTCATTTCTCCACTCTTGTGATACTTTACTAAGAAGAATGTGTTCCACTTCCAATCCAGGTTAATACAAAGGATGTAAAGCCTCCATCTTTTTTAACAGCTGAATAGTATTCCATGATATATATATATGTATATACTACAGCTTGTTAATCCATTCCTGGTTTGGTGGGCATTTACACTGTGTCCACATTTTAGCAATTGTAAATTGAGCTGCAGTAAACAGTCTAGTGCAAGTGTCCTTATTGTAAGAGGATTTCTTTGTGTCAATTTAAAAAAAATAATGAAACACCCAAAAAGTGCTAAATTTCACATGCAGCTATAATGTTCCTAAATAGACAAATTAATCATCAGAAGAAAAAACAAAGATGGAGGCATCACAGTCTCTTGACTGGGCTTCAAGTTATGTTACAAATTAGTCTCATTCAAACAATATAGTATTGGCATAAAAACAGAAACAATCAAATTTTAAAAAATAGGGATCTCAGAAATAAACCCAAGCATATATGGTCCACTTATTTTAGAGAGGCATATCAAAAGACAATATGGGGAATAAGTGTTTGAATGAAACTAGATATATGTTTGCAAAAGAATGAAATTGAACCTTTATGTGAAACCATAGAGAAAAATCAGCTCAAAGTGGATTGAAAACCTAAACATAAGACCTGAAACAATAATGCTTCTATAAGCTAGGAAAATATTTGATTACAGTTTGATAAATTTTTTTTTACTTTTTTGATCACATATAGGATATTCAGGCACAAAAGCAAAAATACCCTTTAAGACAATAACATGGAATTCACCCTATCAATCACAAAACTTGAATAACCCAACTAAAAAGTAGGAAAAGTTGGGCAGTGCCTGTGGCTCAAAGGACTAGGGCGCCAGCCACATATGCCAGAGTGGGTGGGTTCAAACCCAGCGCTGGCCAAAAAACTGCAAAAAAAAAAAATAATAATAATAATAATAGGAAATGCCCACAATAGGCTTAAAAATGGTCAACAGGAAAGGTGTTCAACATCACTAACTATCAGAAAAATTCAAATCCAAACCTCAGTGAGAGGTCAGTACCTTTCACCTGCTAAGATGGCTATTATTGAAAGGACTAGCAACAAGAAGCATTGGCAAAAGAGGGAGAAATGGAATCCTTCTGTAGGATTACAGGGACTAGAGATTGGTGTAACCACTATGGAAAATATTGTGCAGGTTCGTTGAGAAATTGACACTAGATCTCCCAAGTGACCCAGCAATCCCTCTCCTCAATATATATTCAAAAGAAGTAAACTGCTGACTTGTCAAAACATCAATAATCCCAGGTTCACTGCACAATTTAATACAGCCAGAATATGGTAATAGCCTAAATCGCTTTAACAGATGCTGAATAAAGAATTGTGAAATATAACTATATATGTATATATGGATATTATTAAGCTAGAAATAAAAATTATCTTGAGGGTCATAGAGGGAATTGAGTGTTAGAGAAAGTGAAGAAGAGGTCCCAGAAGGAACTGGGGGTCTGAGGAGATGGTGGTTTAGCGATTGGATGATAGGATTTGAAGGGGGAATTGGAGGTTATGATGAGGAAAGTTGAGTGTGCAAGTGTTGGAGGTGTGGTGTGAGGTCAGGATTCTAGGGAGTGCTGTCTGAGGAAGGGGTGAGGGTTAGAGGGTGGGAATTCAGAGCCCAAGGAATGGAGGTGAGAGTGGGATTGATGGTCACTGGAAGGAAAGGAGGTGAGCGTCCTTTCTTTCCCCTTTCATCCCCCCCACCCCCTGCAACAGGTGGGCACTCACAGACTGGCAAGCCATTGTAGCACTCCATGAGACCTGTGTGTCAGTCACTGATCTGGGTCTGGTAGCAGCTGCTGATTGCACACTGGGGCTGACTGGTCACTGGATAGGACATGGCTGTGGAGGTGAGGGGCGAGGTCCGCTGGCAGCCTCACGTTGCCCCTACTACCCTTCCCTCTGTCAGGCAGTCTGGGCTCTGGGCGGGGCTACCAGGCCACCCACTGAAGGGACTCCACTGCATCCCCTCCTTCCCTTCTGCCACATCTGGGCATCAATACCCCAGCCTGTCCCTTATGCTCCTGCCACCTGCACAGCCCCTTGAGCTGGGGTAGGGGGCTTCTGCATATCTGAGGAAGAGTGGGCACATCTGAGTGGGGCCTGGACATACCACCTCTTCCTTCACGTCTGGGCCTAGGGTGCTGGATTGCAGCATTTCTGGGGCCTCTGAGGTGGAAGCAGGCACCATTCGTCCTCAAAGCCAGGGTTCCCAGGGCAAGGATATGGGTAGTTTCCGAGTACTGAGAGGGTTGCTGGACCATCCAGCGATCCCACCTTTGCCTTTCACGTTGTCGTGCATCTCAAACTGCATCTTGCTGGCCCTAAATAGGTGGTGTTGTGGACAGCAGATGGGTGCAGTGACAGCGGTCTGTCCAAGGGATGCTGGATACTGGAAGGGGAGGGCAGGAGACTGGGGCACTGGGGTCTGGGCTCTCAGGGGGAGAGGAGCTGGGGAGAAAGAAGCCACATAGGCCTGCCAGCTAAGAGAGACATGGAACAAGGGATAATAGAGTGGGGATGATCCCACCAATTACCCTCCCTCTTCCCATCCTCCCTCCTCTTTCCCCCTCAACTTGGGCTGTAGTTGGGTTTTAGCTTTCATATGGAGGTGTGGGTGCTTATATAGTGGTTTCAAAGTAGGGCTGAGTACACTGGATACTATTTCTTTCATTCTTGAGATACTCTGCTAAGAAGAATGAGTTTCAGCTCCATCCATGTAAACATACAAGAGGTGAAGTCTCCATCTTCTTTAAGGCTGCATAATATTCCATGGTATATATATAGATCACAATTTATTAATCCATTTATGGGTCAATGGACAATTGGGCTTCCTCCATGACTTAGCAATTATGAATTGGGCTGCAATAAACATGCTGGTGCAAATATCCTTGTTATAAACTGATTTTTGGTCTTCTGGATATATACCTAGTAGAGGAATTGCAGGATTGAATGGCAGGTCTACTTTTAGATCCCTAAGTGATCTCCAAACTTTTTTCCAAAAGGAACATATTAGTTTGCATTCCCATCATCAGTGCAGAAGTGTTCCCTTTTCTCCACATCCACGCCAACATCTATAGTTTTGGATATCCAAATAGGAAACAGAGGAGATCAAACTTTCACTCTTTGCAAATAATATGATTGTGTATCTGGAAAACCCCAAAGACTCAACTAGAAAACTTAGAAGTGATCAAGGAATACAGCAATGTCTCAGGTTACAAAATCAACACTCACAAATCTGTAGCCTATATATACACCAACAATAGTCAAGCTGAAAAAACAGTCAAGGACTCTATTCCTTTTACAGTGGTGTGAAAGAAGATGAAATATTTGGGAGTTTACCTAACAAGGGGCATGAAAGATCTCTATAAAGAGAACTATGCAACTTTGAGAAAAGAAATAGCTGAAGATGTTAACAAATGGAAAATCATATCATACTCATGGCTGGGAAGAATCAACATTGTTAAAATGTCCATACTACCCCAAGCGATATACAGTTTTAGTGCAATCCCTATTAAAGCACCACTGTCATACTTTAAAGACCGTAAAAAAATAATACTTTGTTTTATACAGAATCACAAAAAAACTCGATTAGCCAAGATATTACTCAGAAATAAAAACAAATCAGGAGGAATCACGCTACCAGACCTCAGGCTACACAATAAATTGATAGTGATCAAAACTGCATGGTACTGGTACAAAAACAGAGAGGTAGATGTATGGAACAGAATACAGAACTTATCATCATCTGATCTTTGATAAGCCAATCAAAAACATTCAGTGGGGAAAAGAGTCCTTATCTAACAAATGGTGCTAGGTGAACCAGCTGGTGATCTGTAAAAGACTTAAAAATGGACTCACACCTTTCACCATTAACAAAGATGGATTCTCACTGCATAAAAGATTTCAACTTAAGACATGAAACTATAAAAATACTAGAAGAAAGTGCAGGGAAAACACTCGAAGAAGTCAGCCTGGGAGGATATTTTATGAGAATGATCCCCCCAGACAATTGAAGCAACACCAGAAATAAATTACTGGGACATGATCAAACTAAAAAGCTTCTGCACAGCCAAGAACACACTAAGTAAAGTATGCAGACCGTCCTCAGAATGGGAGAAGATATTTGCAGGTTATGTCTGTGACAAAGGGTTAATAACCAGAATCCACAGAGACCTCAAACGTATTAGCAAGAAAGAACAAATGATCCCATCTCAGTGTGGGCAAGGGACTTGAATGGAAATTTTTCTGAAGAAGACAGGCGTATGGCCCACAGACACATGAAAAAATGCTCATGGGACAGCGCCTGTGGCTCAGAGTAGTAGGGTGCTGGCCCCATATGCCGGACGTGGCAGGTTCAAACCCAGCCCCAGCCAAAAACTGCAAAAAAAAAAGAAAGAAAAGAAAAAAATTGCTCATCATCCTTAATCATCAGAGAAATGCAAATCAAAACCACTTTGAGATATCATCTAACTCCAGTAATATTAGCCCACATCACAAAGTCCCAAAATTATAGATGAAACCATTTTCATCTGTATCTTTTTTATCATTATTATTGTTTGGGATTCATTGAGGGTACAAAGAATTAGGCTACACTGATTGCAGTTCTTAGGTAAAGTCCCTCTTGTAATTGTGTCCTGAACCCCCCCCCCCAAGAGGTGTGCCATACCTGTGACCTGCCATACCCCTACATCCTCCCCTCTCCCCAATCCCACATCCCCCTACCCCCCACCTTGTATTGGATCATCTACTGCTTTCATATTAGAATTGAGTACATTGGATTCTTGCTTCTCCATTCTTGCGATGCTTTACTAAGAAGAATGTGTTCCACCTCTATCCAGGTTAACCCAAAAGATATAAAATCTCCATCTTTTCAAATAGCTGAAGAGTATTCCATGGTATACATATACCACAGCTTGTTAATTCATTCCTGGGTTGGTGGGCATTAGGTTGTTTTCATATTTTGGCAATTGTAAATTGAGCTGCAATAAACAGTACAGTCCAAATGTCCATATGATAAAAGGATTTTTTTTCTTCTGGGTAGATGCCTATTAATGGGACTGCAGGATCAAATAGGAGCTCTAAATTGGATTCTTTGATGATTCTCCATACTTCCTTCCAGAAAGGTTGTGTTAGTTTGCAGTCGTCCCACCAGCAGTGTAAAAGTGTTCCCTTCTCTCCACATTCATGCCAGCATCTGCAATTTTGGAACTTTGTGATGTGGGCTATTCTCACTGGGGTTAGGTGATATCTCAGGGAGGTTTTGATTTGCATTTCTCTGATGATCAGGGATAATGGGCATTTTTTCAAATGCTTGTTAGCCATTCATCTGTCTTTGTCACAGAAGTTTCTGTTCATATCTCTTGCCTAGAGGTAGATGGGATTGTTTACTCTTTTTCTGCTGATTAATTTGAGTTCTCCGTAGATTCTAGTTATCAACCCTTTGTCAGATTGATACCCTGAAAATTCTTTTCCCATTCTGAAGGTTGTCTTTTTGCTTTATTTGTTGTGTCCTTCACTGTGCAGAAGCTTAATTAAGTCCCATTTGTTAATTTTTGTTGTTGTTACAACAGCCGCAGAAGTCTTTGTCACAAAATCTTTCCCCAGTCCAACATCATCAAGAGTTTTCTGCACACTTTATTCTAAGATTTATGTCATTTCTTATCTGACATTCAAGTCTCTTATACATTTTCAGTCAATTTTTGTAAGGGGTGAAAGATGTGGGTCAAGTTTCAGTCTTTTACATGTGGTTATCCAGTTCTGGCACCATTTGTGAATTGGGATTCTTTTTTCCATTGTATGCTTTTTATTTTTTTTTTTTTTCTGGTTTATCAAAGATCAGATAGTAAGCAGAGACTGGTTTCTTCTCTTGGTTTTCTATTCCGTTCCATATGTCTATGTCTCCATTTTTGTGCCAAAACCATGCTGTTTTGATTACTGAGGACTTGTAAAATAGCCTGATGTCTGGTAGGGTGATGCTTCTGACTTTCTTTTTATTACTAAGACTAACTTTAGCTATATGAGGTATTTTCCTGATTCCATACAAAACAAAGAACTATTTCTTCTACTTCTTCAAAATATGATGTTGGTATTTTAACAGGGATTGCATTAAATCTGAAGCCTGCTTTAGGTAGAATAGACATTTTGACAATCAACATTTCTTCCCAGCCAAGAGCGTGGTATATTCTTCCATTGGTTAGTGTCTTCTGCAGTTTCTTTTCATAGGGTTTTTATGAAACCTTATTTGATTTCCTTCTCACCTTAGCTGTTAGTGGCATATACAAAGGCAACTGATTTGTGGACGTCGATTTTATACCCTGAGACATTTCTGTATTTCCTGATGAGTTAAATGAGTTTTGTGCTTGAGGTTCTCTGGTTTTATAAGTATAAGTTCATATCATCAGTAAAGAGGGAGAGTTTGACCTCCTCTGCTCCATTTAGATCCCTTTTATCCTTCTCTTGCCTGATTGCACTGGGTAGAACTTTCAGAACCATGTTGAATGAGAGTGGTGATAGTGGACATCTGTATCTGGTTCTATTTCTAAATGGAAAAAAATTCAATTACACACCTTTCAGTATGATGTTAGCTGTGGGTATGTCAGCTGTGGGTATGGCTTCAATTAGCTTAAGAAATGTGCCACCTATTACTATTTTCTTAAGTGTGCTTGTTAGAAAAGGAAGAATTTTGTCAAATGCTTTTTCTGCATCTATTGAAAGGATCATATGCCCTTTGTTTTTTATTCTAGTCACATGGTGTATTACATTTATGGATTTGCATATGTTAAGGCAGCCTTGGATAAAGCTTACTTGATCATGATGGATAATTTTTTTAATGAGTAGCTGCAATCTATTAGTTAATATTTTGTTGAGTATTTTTGTATTGATGTTCATTAGTGAAATTGGTCAGTAGTTCTCCTTTTACGTTGGGTCCTCTCAAAGACCAGTGCAAGGAGGAAGATGTCTCATAATCTGGTGCAAGGAGGAAGTGTTGGCCTGAGTGGAAATGGTGGGAAATGGAGAAATAAAGCCAGGAAAGACAGGGAGAGGCAAAGACAGACAGCAGGTGACAGGATAGAGTCAGGAGGACTGATGTAACTGATGGCTGCAGCCATGGAAATAGCTTTATTTTTACAGTGTCTTAACAGTTACCTAAATCTTAACACAGTTACTTAAATCTCAACCTTAGAGAGGAAGAACTGTGTGGTTGCTGATAACAAGGAAAGTAGGCATGGGATACATGACCTCCGGCAGATGGAAAGAGTGCTGTTAAAGTAGAAGTGGTTGAGGGTCACTCTCTGAGCATTTCCCAAGCTGTGGAGACCAGGCCACCCACAGCCCACTCTTCACATATTCTCCCTTTTTATTTTACATTTTTTCCAGTTTGTGAATAAACTATTTTGGTTTTAGGAGTCATTTCCCTCTTTCTCTACAGAGCACAAAAATACCTTTAGCCAATTGGGCGGGACCACAAATGTCCAAATGAGACCCATGCATAGAAAACATGACAAATATTTTTCACTACTAGAAAAACTTCTCAGGGGTGAGTGGCTTGCCACAACTTTGTGCCAGTTTCTTTAGTTGTCCCCATGTCAGGGGCTTCGCACTCCATGCTGCCTTGGCTTAGTGATGAACCTCCTAGGGTATCAGTCTCTACTTCCTCAAGACGTTCCTCTGGCTCTGTTCAGGGCTATCAGCTATTTTAGAAAGAAAAACACAAACATATCCTCTCCTCTGTATCAGAATAGAGTCAGGACCTTGCCAAATACCAGTCAGAGGATCTTTTCATAGAACCTCTGGATGCTCAGAACTAGGTGCATTCCAAAAATGTTCTGCTACTGTGTGTCCCTGGACATCAACATAAAAAAAAAAAAAAACTAAGTAAAAACGGCATGAGAGAGAAGGTTATGAGGTGTATTGGGGTATATCTCCCCCTTTTATAATTTATAAATTTGTAGTGTAAAACTGTGGTAAGCACATTCAACAATTCCTTGGCTCTAAGGATTGTATGGAATGCCTGTTTTGAGAGAAATAGAGAAAGAGGAGCAAAAGGAAAAGGTGGCTTTACTAGTACAAGCAGGACTATTGTTGTCTTAATGAGTTGTGGAATTCCTGAAATAACAAAAGCATTTTAACAATGAGAATAACATACTTAATAGCTTCAAGAGTGCGTGCAGAGGCAAAAATGAAACCAGAGTAGGTATCAACTATAAGATGAACAAAAGATAGCTTTCTAAAAGAAGGAACATGGGTCACATCCATTTGCCATAATTGACCTGATAAGAGACTATGAGGGTTCACACAAAAATGAGGAACAGGTAATAAACAAAAACATTTGCAATCTGCAGGATGGAGAGGAATAGTTCATAACAATGAGTGGGGGAACCCTGTATCAATCCTCCCTCTCCAAATAGAAGCTCTAACTTCCATTAAGGAAAAGGGGTGCTGATTGCTCCAAACTGCTTCCTGATAAAGATGGACAATGATATAGGTGGGTAGTTAGAGGTTCCTCCATCATAACTCCAGAAGTAGGTAGCTTTCCCCAGTCTTGTAAAGCTGATTATTTTGCTGATAGGCTTCAGGTGGATAATGTAATTGATTTGTAATTATCATAGAACCTGGAGTCCCTTTACGGTAAAAGGAATGTTATTTTGTCTATCTGCTTGCTTAGCATCCTAATCAGCCATTCTCAAGTCCACAATGAATAGTCTCCAGAAATGCAAGCCTTAGCAACTGACTTCCAGTCATCAGCAGAGAGAGCCTCACCACTCAAAGCATCCACTAAAACCAAAGCAAAAGGTGCTGCGGGACCACCGCTGAGCATATATACCCATCCCACTTCCCCAACGGTCTCAAAAGAAAGACTCATGCTCTCTAATACAGCTGCCTTGCTGATATGTAGTATCTAGCACTGGGAAAAAATGCCATCTAGACATTAGAGTTTGTGTAAGGGTCATTTGGAATGGAGATGTAAATGAAGATTTTAACTTCAGTCTCTTGCTTTGGTGCCATGAAAGGTAGCAGTGTAAACAGTGCCTTCCTCAGGAAACCTCCTGAACAAAGTACTTCTAGTTTTCTCCTTAACCTTATAGCTTCTAATTTTAACCTCAGCCTTATAGTTTCTAGGTTAACCTTAATTTTCCAGTGAAATCTCAGGCACATAACACATAGACAGACATAGATGTACAGCTTACTAGCAACTATGATTATCCCCCCAAACTTCCTAACTGTAGAGTTTCATTTTACCACTTTTCTCTTCTCACAGGGGCTTTCCTCACCTGCTTGGTTCACTATCCCTTACCCTGTTCTCTGTTGGAAGGAACCAGAAGGGGAAATGATGGGGACAAAGATTCCCTCACCTGTTTGAACTCACTTCTCCATACTAAGGTCCCTGTCAGAGTGCCACTTCTCCCAAATCTGCACGAGGAGGGAGAGTTGTCCTGAGTGGAAATGGTGGGAAATGAATGAATGGAGCCAGGAATGACAGGGGGAGGCAAAGAAAGACAGGAGGCAAGAGGTAGGATGGGGTCAGAAGGGCTGACATGGCTGATGACTACAGCCAGCACCTGAACCATGGAAACAGCTTTATACAGTGTCTTAGCAAGGTTACATATATCTTAAAACATGGGGTAGACCCCTTAACCTTTTAAGGTTAAGAGATCAACCTTAAAAGAGGAAAAACTGTGTGCTTACCAATAACAAGGAAAGTATGCATGGGTGATGTGACCTCTGGCAGTGGAAAAAATGTTGTTAAAGGAGAAGAAATGGTTGGGCGTCACTCTCTGAGCATTTCCCAGGCTTGGGGGCCCTGCTGCCCAAAGTCTGCTCCTCATAGGTCTATTCCTGGTTTTGGAATCAAGGTGATATTTGCTTCATAGAATGTGTTGGGAAGGTTCTTTCCTTCTCTGTGTTTTGAAATAGATTCTGCAGTATAGGTATGATCTCATCTTTGAAGTGGGATACAATTCTGATGTGAAACCATCTGGCCCTGAGCTTTTATTGATGGAAGACTTTTTACTGTTTCTGAAATCTCAGTGCTTGTTATTGGTCTGTTCAAGACATCTATTTCTTCCTGGTTGAGTCCAGAAAAATGGTGTGTTTCCAGGTATTAGTCCATTTTCTCCACATCGTCAAATTTCTGGGCATAAATTTTTTGGTAGTACTTAATCTCTTGTATTTTCATTTGTTTAAAAAAAAATCAGTCTCTAACTGGGATTGTACATTTTCTGGTGATATGTGTTTGACTCTTATTTATTCTCAGGTAATTTTAAGCAGGATGCAATGTTTACAATTATGAATAACCACCATAAGTTTTTCTCATCTTCTAAAGCAGATTCTTGAAATTGGTTTACTACAATCTTATGAACAATTAACATATGGCCATAATTCATGGATGTTTTTAGTAACTTCATTCAAAGTGAGCTCTTTATAAGAAACATTTTGGCAAGTTGAAAGTATTTTATTAAAAATGTAAGATGACCAACGGGGTCATAAGAAAATAAGAAAATAGGAATCATGTCAATACTCACTCTGAAGATGATGTAACCTATATGCTTAAAATGTTATTGTTAAGTGAAGCTTCCTCTAAAGCGAGGAAAAAGACTAATATAAATTCAGGTTTCAATATAAACACTGGAAGTTAAAATAATATTCAAGCTTTGATACACTTATTCATACATTTTCCATTAATATAAAATTAGAAGAAAACAAGTTATTAAAAAAATTTATAAAAGCATATATATACAGTCAGACTCATGTCAGTCTTCAATATGGGCACAGCCAAACATTAACCTGTCTCCAATTCCTTCACCTGAATCTATGATTTTATATTCATTTCCCAACTGTGTATGTGTTTACCTCCAATTCTATATTGGAACTTTTCCACAGGTGGGGAGGAAATCCTCAATCTGTAAAAGGTAGTATAGCAATGCTATTGTTTTAATCCATGAAAAACTTCAGTTCATCAATAGTATCCTAAAATAATAATTGGTAACATGTTATTTGAGAAATTAAAGAACAATAAAAAAATAAGAACAACAAATATTCTAGACTCATTGTGTATGAAAAGCATGCAGAGAAGCCTAAGATGCTTCCTCCACTACCAGGTCCATAAACAGGAAGGCTCTTCTTGCAGGGGACGCAGAACTCAAATCATGCTGGAGCCTTGGCTGCACCTTCTCAGCTCAGTCTCAAGGTCCTGAGGGAAAGGAAGTTTGTGTCATCAATGGATATTGCCCAGGCCTCTGTGGATGAAAGAAACATGAGAGCTACCCCAAATCTAGAAGATCTGATGACTTCACTGCTGCGATCCACCAAAGAAGAACTAAACAAAGAAGTTCTAACCAAATCTCAAATGATTTTTAAAAACCGAAGAGAAGGAAATTTCTTCCAAACTGATTCTTTGAGGCCGGAAAACCAAACCCAAACAAGGAGAGCTCAACAAAAGAAAACTACAAGGCAATTTCCCCCACTGAAGGTATATGCAAAAATCTCAACACAGCACTACTAGGTCAACTTCAACAGGGGGAGGTTAAAGACATCATTTCACATGAGCAAGTAGGAATCATATGAGACATGCAGTAAAAATGATAAATTTGACTCACAGAATCAGTGGCAATAATCCCACATATTCATCCAACAGATAAAGAAAGTGCATCTGAAAAAAAAATTATCAAAACTTCATCATAAAACTCAAAAACGGACGAGGGCCATGGACCTGAAAACAATAGAAGCCACATAGACCAAACCCACTAACATCACAGTGAACAGGACAAAGCTGAAAACATTTCCCCTAAGTCCTGTAAGAAGACAAGTATAACCACTTTCAAATATTTTATTCAACATAATACTGGAAATGCTACCCAAAGAAATTAGGCAAGAGACAGAAATTAAAAGCACCTAAACTGAAAAGGGGAAGTTAAACTGTCCTTTTTTACAGAGGACATGATCTTATATATAGAAAACCCTACACACTTTAAACAAAGAATAAGTGCAAATGTAGTGTAAGGGCCAGACCAGCGCCATTTTGTTGTCTACTACATAAACTCTGTTAAAACCACAGGGCCACTCCCTACTGCCTCCCCCACACCTGCTTGCATAGCCACTGATTGGGACACCTTAGACAGACAGCTGCCATAATAGGCAATAGGTTTCAGTCTCCTTACAGCTGCCATAATAGGCAACAAGTATCAGTTCCCTTGAACTGCTCCCATAATAGGCAATAGGTATCTACTTCCTTGAAATTTAGGCATTCTTCTTCCTAATTAGGCTACACCACCTCTAGCCCTGGTTAAGAAATCCCCTACCCTTCACCTGTACCAATCCAAATCCTCCTTTACTAGTGAAATCATCAACAACCAATCAAGAGTGTACCCGTAACGGACCCTACCCTTCTTGCTTTCTGTACCCCATAAAAACTTGCTCTATCCCGAGTTCGGGGCTCGTCCTCAGCTTGCATGCCAGGAGGGTCCAGGCCCGGGCTTCCCGGGGCCTGAATAAAACTCACCTTTTGCCTTTTACATCGGAGCGCGTCTCGGAATCATCTGTTTGGGCTGTTTGGGAGAATAATTTTCGGACCTAACAGTAGTAAAGCTTCAGGATATAAAATTGATGCATGAAATTAGTATAGCATCTTATGCTAATATCAAACTATGTAAAAAGAAATCAGAAAATAAATTCAATTTAAAACAGCTATAAAAATGCCTACAAAACTTTTTTTAACCAGGGCAATGAAAGATCTCTACACTGAAAACTATACAATCCTCATGAAATAAATTGAAGATAATAAAATAAATGAACCGGTATTCCGTGTTTATGGATTGGGAGATTAATATTGTCAAATTACCCATGATGCCCAAAGCAGTCTAGACTTTCAATGTAATACCACTCCAAATATCAATGACATTGTTCACAGAAATAGAAAAAAGAATCCTGAAATTCATATGAAACTATAAACTCTCCAAATAGAAAAAGCAACTGTCAGGAAAAAGAACACTAGAAGCAACACATTACCTAACTCCAGAATATACTACAAAGCAATAATAGTCAAAGTAACATAGCCCTGGCATAAAACAGACACATGAAGCAAAGGTATAAAATAGAGAACACAGTATTAAACTCAAAACTGCTTTTGAAGAAGGCCTCAACTATACACACTTGGGAAAAGATTTTCTCTTCAATAAATGCTACTGGAAAAACTAGACATCCACATGAAAAATAATAAAATTAGAATCTTAAAAAATAACTCAATATAAACTAAAGACATAAACATAGGACCTAAAATAATAAAACTACTAAAAGAAAACACAGGAGAAATTCTTCATGACATTGGTCTGGGCAAATTCTGTATGGGTAACACCTCAAAACACAGACAAGAATAACAATAGATAAATGGGGTTACCTCAAACTAAAATGCTTCTGCACAAAAAGGTAACAACTCCACAGTGAAAAGATAATGTATAGGAAAAGAAAAAAAAATGCTAGCTATGCATTTGACAATGAATTATTGTGAGGAGTTCAAACACTCCTCACTCCAATAGCAAAAACCCCCAAAACCTGATTAAAAATGGGAAAAAGACCTAAATAGATGCTTCTCAAAATAAGACATGCAAATAACAACCATGTATGTGAAAACATTCTCAATAACTTAACTAATTATCATAAAAATGCAAATAAAAAACACAATGAGATATTTTACCTCACCCCAATTAGAATAATTACTGGAAAAAAACACACAAAAAATGCCAATTACAGGAATGCATGAGGAGGAGGAACCCTTTATACACTTTTTGGGGAATGTAAATTGATAGAAATTGAACGTAAATTATGGAAAACAGTAGAACTATCATAGGATCCAGATATCACACTATGTTAATATATCCAAAGGAAATAAAGTATTCCAAAGAAACATCAGCACATCATTTCTGTTGAATTACTATACCCAATACTAAAGAAAATCAACCTAAGTTTCCAATGATGGATGAAGGGAAGACAAAAATGTAGCATAGGTATGCACCGTGGGATATCATTTGGCCTTAAATAAGAATGAAATTCTGTTACTTATAACATGAATAATACATAAAATAAGCCAGGCACAGAAACACTGCAGAATCTTACCTACACATGGAATCTTAAAAATGTGAATCTCATTGAAGTACAAAGTACAACAGTGGCTGCCTGGTGTGTGCTAGATCATGGTGAGGAGTAGGCTTGGGAAAAAGGTGCAAAATTACAGTTAGATAGGAAGAGTAATTCTTGGTGTTCTATTGCACAGTAGGGTGACTACAGTTAACAATCATACATCATTCAAAATGGGTAGAAAACGGAGGGTTATATTGAGAGAGGATACCAGAGAGGGGTGAGGTCTGGAGAACAGGTCTTCTCAGGGAGACCACGAGGATGCACCTGCAGGGCCCTCTCCATGGTGACTCAGCTCTTGGGAATTTATAGGCTTAACTACTGGAACTTGAATTTCCAAGTTCTGTGAAATCCTATAGTTCTGTTGGGGCTGGAGTAGCACCTCCCACTTGATTCAAACTGGCCAATGGGAAGGGTGCCTGTGGGGTGGAACTTTTTGACTGTCAATAAAAAGGGAAAGACAAAGCCAGTCGGGGAGCGCAGCCATTTGGAAATCTTCTATGCCAAAAGCTCCTGGCCAATGGCCAATGAATAAAGCCCTTCGTCTTATAACTATGATGTTTGGGTGCTCTTTCTCTCCATTGGGACTCGTCTTCCTGCAACATTCTGTTCCCATCACAAGGAAGTGAAATTTGTTTAAAGTAATGGATATGCTAAATACCCTGGTTTAATGATTACACTGTGTATGCATGTATAAAACATTATAAAATTTTGCCCTATAAGTATGTACATGGATTTATGTCACTTAAAAGAATTTAAAAACTATACTAAATTTCATACATACTCAAAAAATGTCCTGAATTGTCAAAGCAATCATGAGAAAGAAAGAAAAAGATGAAATCATATTACAAACCTATAACAGTACAGTTTGTACATAAAAATTGTATCTCAAATCATAGAAAAATGGGGAACACAGAAATAAACACAAGCATATACAATCAAGTCTTGAGAATTTGTAAACAAGTACTATGGAATGCTGTGATTACTAATAAAAAAAACAGCTGATGGTTTATTTCCTAAAATAAATTTTGCTGAAATATCATATGAGAAACTAAAAAGAAAATACATGAGAATAGTCCAGAAAATATAAAGTTATAAACTTGCATTTTTGTGGAGAGCAGGTTATGAGACAGCAAGGGCTCTCACAGCCTAAAGAACATTCAGGGAATGAAGCCCCAACTGCTTCTCCTTCCTTCCCAAAACAGCCGTATTCCTTTCTTCATGCTCCCTCTTCCAGAAGTCACTCAACTCTTTCTTTGTCTAGTTAACTATGCAGAGACCCTTGTAATCTTTCACTTCCTTCTCCTTGTCATCGGCTAATAAAGTTAAGTAGTAACCACTAAGATACATACTTCTTCCTTTGCTTTGTTAACTATGCTGGGACCCTTGTGATCTTTCCTACTTGCTTCTTGACATATGTTAATGAACTTGAGTAGAAATCATTAACAAGATGATTTGCCTTTATTAAGGTCATTTACATATTCCTACTGTACTATAAGACCAAAAATATGTATTTTGTATATGCTGTTTCCCCATATTATCTATACTACTTCCCCCTGGACAACCCTGTACAGATAATATAAAATAAAGCTGATTTTGTGTTTTGGTGCTTGCTGCAGCCATCAGCTCAGTCAGACCTCCGGATCCCATCTTTAGTTTCTGGGACTTCTCTTATGCTGTATTTTCCTCATTCCCCATCAATACCACTCTGGTTCACTCCTCTTGACCCTACTAGTTTGTGATACATTTTAATAAAACTATTTTGGGAGAAGCCATAAAAATTAGAATACACAGTGTGAGGAAACCAGATGCATTTTGTTACAATGATAAATTTTTGTGCAATTAATCGTGGTAAGATATTTTGAACCGAGTAGAAATAGTTAAACAGAATCTCCAACAAAAAATTGTGACAATATGTAAAAGGCATATAACAAAATGAAACACCTCATTTTCAACCTTGAAATAAAGATTACTACAAATTTACAGTAAGGTGCCCTCAGATTTTCTATGTATTAAAAAGAAGAAAATTTATTTTCAATGACAGCAAGGGACTTAGAAAAAAGAAGCCACTGACCTGGCTCTCATACTTTCTGGCAATTAGAATCCTATAAATACTATCCCTTAAATAGTGTTATCTAGCACAAAATATTAATAACAAAGAAAATAGTGTTATGATCATCTAAAGCTGATTTGTGAAGTTTACTTACAATTATTTGAAAAATTTGAACGTGACTATGATTGATTCATTATATTTTTAACAACTCCATTCAAATTAAGGTGCACCAAAGAACATTTCAGTAAGCCGAAAGTGTTCTGTATTTAAACTTTAGTTTAAACCATCACATGCTCAAGAAGAAACATAAATCATGAAAATCCTCATATCTGAAGATGAGATAAGTTAAAATATATTTACAATATTATTGATGAGTTAGTTTCTTTTAAAAAGCTAGGATATAGGGTATTATAATTTCTGGCTTTGATACAAATATTTGGACTTAAAATAATATTTGAGTTTTAATATATTTATCTACTTTGAACTAATTTAAAATTGTAGGAAAATCACAATTTGAAAATCAATAAAAGCATATGTGTAGTCACAATCTTTTCATTTTTCTTCCTTTCCTCGCAGGCTTCTGAAAGGGTGGTACTTGACTGGCAGAGATCTCACAGACCACCAATGCTTGTACAAAAGTCTTTATTGGTGAGGGATGCTGCAGAGCAGCACCAAGGAGGAGAGAAAAGACAAGAAGGAAAAGAGGAGAGAGGGGAGGAGAGAGAAGAAGAGAAAGAGATCAAAAGAAAAGTGTACCCTTTTATGGGTTCAGTCTCGGAATGGTGATGGGATGGTAGAATAGCCAATAAGGAGTTACTGCTCTGGTGGGAAGAGACATGAGGGGCAGGCCATAAGTTTAAATTTTTCAGTAGGTAATTGGGACAGGGAGATGAGGCAAGTTTTGTGACTGGGAGATAAGGAAGTGTCTGGTAGGCAATACCCTGTTGTTCATAGGGCAACTCCCTGTGCTTGGAAAGGGGCTGTGACTTTAAGAGTGAGACAGCTAGACTTGGAATGTTGAAAGCAGGAAAGGGCTTTCTGGGGAAGGGGTTTTTCTGGGGCAATTACCTAACATTCCTCCTTTCTTGATATGTTAAAAGTAGGGGGTTGGCCTTGGGATAGGGGACCTTGAGTTCTCTTCTCTGTAGCTTCTTCGTGCTGAGAGGGGTGCGTAGTTTCCATTGGCCAACTAGAGGACGATTATGAATTTTTTTTTGCTGGAAGCATGTAAGTTTTGCTCTCAGACTGTCCTTTTAGTGGTAGTTATTTAGAAGTGGTGTTCAGGAAGGTCTTGTGGCCTAGAGTAGAGAGTAGCCCATTTACAAAGAACAGTTTCTTTTTGTTATAGGTTGAGAGCTGTATCTGGGGTGTAGGTTTGGAGTATCAACTGAGCAGTTACCTGTTGAGACCACTTTGAGAGTTGAGTTTGAATAAAATGAGTTATGTATGGAGCCACAGCCACCAGCCCAAGGATGACAACTACAGGTGTGAGGAAAAGTAGAAGTGCTAGAGGTAGAAGAGTGATCCAGTCTAAGTGAAGTTCGAGCAAAAGTTTGGTTAAGATAGATTTTAGGGATCTGTTAGACTTTTCAACTTTTTCTGAAGATTGAGGATGGAACAGAATGTGGAAGTGCCATGAAATACTCAAGGCTTTGGTTAAGGTTTGAGAAATGGTGGAGGTGAATTTAGGTCCATTGTTGGACTATAAAGAGCAGGGGATCTCAAAGTGGGGAATAATGTCTTTGAGTATGATAGAGGCGACAGTGGTAGTCCTCTTGTTTGTAGTAGGAAAGGCTTCAATCCAACCTGAGAAGGTATCTACTAATACTAAGAGGTATGTATAACATTTGATCTTAGGCATGTGTGTGAAATCAAATTGGTTGTCAGTCTGTTCCAGGAAGAAGTCCTCTAGCCTGGTGAGTTGGAAAGTGTGGGAGGTGAGACTTTATTTGTGGGTTGGACCACTGGCAGACCTCATAGGATGATGTAAGTTGATTCAGAAACTCTGAATTTATCTGCGAGAGAGGAAAGAAAGCTTTGAGAAATTGTAGTAAAGTCTGAGAGCTGGGGTGAAACAACTTGTGGAGACAGATGTGGAGGTCATGAGTGGGAGGTTGATTTGTTTCTTTTACTGTAGCAGCAATAGGAGTAGAAACAAGCAGGAAAGTGAAAGGAGGTGTCAGGAGATAAGTGTTGGAGAGCAGCCACACGTGCTGCATGGTCAGCTCAGTTGTTACCCTTTCATATAGGTGAGTGGTCAGATTGATGTGAATGGCAATGGACAATGCCTATAGCCTTAGGCAATTTAGAAGCTTCTAGTAGTTTTATAATAAAGTGAGAGTTAACCATAGGATTACCATTGGTGTTACATAAGCCTCGCTCTTTCCATATAGCTGCATAGGATAATAATATGTGGAATGCGTAGTTATAATCAGCATAGATAGAGACTTATCTCATGCTAGGGTGAAGGCTCTGGTTAGTGCTATTAGTTCTGCTTGTTGGTTAGTGGTAGAAGAGGGAGGAGAGTATGCCTCGATGACCTCATTGGAGGACACAATTGTATAGTCTGCTCTACAAGTTTCCTCATATGTAAAGGAACAGCCATCCAAAAACCAGAAGAGATTGGTATTAGGAAGAGGTCCTTCTTGTATATTGGAGAGGTAAGGGAGAAGAGTGTCCAGTGTTCGAAGGCACTTGTGAGTGGGTGATGTAGCAGAGGGAGTAGGTAAGAGGGATGCTGGATTTACTGTGGGATATGTGTTAAAAGATAATGAAGGGTCAGATAACAGAGAGGTTTGAAGGTTAAGAATGTGGTATGGTGGCAGGGTTTGAAGATTTTTGTATGCTAAAAGATCAGATAGAGAATAAGGGGCCAGGACAGGGATAAGGGAACCAAAAGTGAGTTTCTTCGATTCTTGTATTAAAGTATCTGTGGCTGCCAATGCCTTGAGACAAGGGGCCCAACCTCAAACAGTGTGATCTAACAGTTCTGAGAGATAGGCAACTCAAGCAAAGGTGGGGCCTAGCTGATGTCCTAGCATGTTGAGAGCAAACACAGTTTTCTGTGATATATAGGAGGAAGTGGCAAGAAATATCAGGAAGATGGAGAGCTTCTAATAAAAGACACTGTAGAGATTTAAAAGAAGTGGAAATGAAGGTTAGGAGAGGCTCATGAGGGTCACCTCGAGTAGCATTATATATATAACGGAGCAGCTAGGAGAGAAAAGTTGGGAATCCATGCTCTGAGGTATCCAGCTAATCCTAGAAAGCAGAGGAGTTCTTGTTTTGCGGTGGGTAGAGGAAAGTTGCAAAGAAGGCTTTTTCTGTCTATGGTAATAGCTTTGAAGACTGAAGACAAAAGGACATGAAGGTAAATGACTTTCTGTTGAAACAACTGAACTTTTGAGGGAGAGACCTGATATCCCCTATCTGCAAGGAAATTAAGGAGGGAACAGGTGTCTCGCTTAGAGTCATGTAAGGTGGGACTACAGAGCAAGAGGTCATTGACATACTAAACAAAGGTTGAAGGAGAGGGATTTTAGGACTGGAGGTCTTGTGATAATGTCTGGCCAAATATGTGGGGGCTGTCACATAAACCCTGGGGGACTACAGTCCAAGTAAGTTGGGAAGAAGTCTGAGAAGTAGGGTGAGTCCATGTGAAGGCAAACAGGTCCTAGTAATTAGAGTATAAGGGAATGGAAAAGAAGGCATCTTTGAGGTCTTGCATGGACAAATAAGTGGTTGACAGGAGGGTGTATGGATTAGGGACTACTGGGTGTATAGGAATGAACGCAGAGTTGATGAGTCTTAGAGCTTGTACTAAGCAATAGGTGCTATTAGGTTTTTTTAATTGCTAGTATGGGAGTATACATGGTGAGTGGGCAGGTCATAAAAACCCTTTATCTAAGAGATCTTGTATAATAGGTTGAAGTCCCAGGAGACTAGATTTGGGAAGTGGATATTGACATTGAGAAGGAAAAACAGAGGGGTCTTTTAGCTTAACAAGAACTGGAGGGCAGGAGACAATTGAGGGGGTTTTAGCATCCCAAACCTTAGGAATTACTTGCTCTGGTGGAATGGCACAGGGTGACGAGTCTTTGATGGCTTGGGAAAGGATGAGGCAGAGTGAGGAAGAAGGAGATGAATCAGCATCTATTAATTTAAAATAAAAAATGAGGGTGGTACCTAATTTGAAAAGTATGTCACGTCCCAGAAGGGGAACTGGACAGGAAGGCAATACCAAAAAGTTATGTATAAATGAGAAATTGCTAATCATGCAGTGTAAAAAAGGAGTTTGACATGGACAGTGGGAAAAACCCTCTACCCCAACAATAGAGGTAGGTGACAGGGAGGTAGGACCGGTGAACTCTTTAAGAACTGAGAAGCTAGCTACTGTGTCTAATAGGAAGGCGGTCATTTTATCTGCCACCATCAGGGTTACCCGTGGCTCCGCAGAGGTGATCTTCACTGGGTTAGAGAAGCCAGGATCTCATCAGTCTTTAGAAGAGGTAAGCCCCAACAAGTCTGCTGTAGGTGCCGAGATTGGCTGGCCCCATGTCCTTGCTGGACCAAGGGGCAGTCAGCCTTCCAATGGCCCTGGTGGGGGCCTGGGATTCCAGCAACATCGTACCCAGTGGCCTTCTTCACTGCATTTGTAGCATGGTCCAGGAGGTTGAGTCATGAAGCAGCCTTTGGCCCTTGATGACTCAGGCAGGTTAGGAATGATGGCTTCAGTGACACTGTTTGTAATGTTTTGAGCTAGCATTTGATAATCTTGGGTATGAGATTTTTTATTTTCCCTTCAGAAAACATTATCCTGCCCCATGTAAACCTTAAAGGCTGGGTCTAAGATCACAGTCTGGGGTGTCAGTGGTCCATGCTCCAAGTGCTTTAGCTTAAGTTTGACATCAGGGTAACTTTGGTTAGAGAAATAAGTCATGAGAACATTTTTCCCATCTATTGTTTAAGGATCTAAGTTAGTGTATTTAACAAAAGCTTTGGGAAGGCATTGAAGGAAACTTGGAGGTTTCTCAGACTTATCTTGTATGACTTCTTGTAATTTATTATAATTGATAGTCTTTTTACTGGAGGTTCTAAGTCAGCAAAGAATGCAGGTAATAAAAATGTTTACTTTTTCCCCCAGCATTATCATTATAATTTCAATCTGGCTGGCAGTTAGGGACTGCAGTATCACCTGTAGGATGGTCTTTGTTTGACATGTGAAATCAATTGGCTACCTCTTTTGCCCTCTCCCACATTCATTTGTGCTTGTCAGAGGTCAGGGTATGAGTTAAAATAACAAAAACATCATGCTAGGTAAGTTGATAGGACATAGTAATAAATTGAAACTCTTGAATAAAATGAGAAGGATTAGGAACCTAGTCTAACCTTAAGGTGTGTGAGTTCAGTCATGGGGAAAGGAACAGAAACAGAAACTACACCATTGACTCCAGCTACCTCACAGAGTGGGACCAGGAACTGAGAGGGAGCTGAAGGTCCCTCTAATTCTGGAGACCGATGGGAAGGGTATTGGGTGAGGGGACCAGAGGGAAGTGAGGTAGAATTAGTTCACAATTTGTCTACATTGCTACACGGTTGCACTGTAGGACCATCATATGGAGGAGCTGGAGGAAGAGAGGGGTAAAGAGGTCCAGAAGTGTTTCTTAGAGCAGCCGGTGGTAGACTGAGAGAGACAACACAGAAGAACTCTGAGGGCTAGTTGGAGGGGAGGAGTTAGGAGGTGAGCTCAGATTGGTTGACGGGGAAGTGGAAGGGGCAGAGGGTGAAGGCAACTGTGTGGTTGAGAGAGGAGCCAAATATGGCGGGGCTGGAACAGGAACTACTCTGGTTCCAGAACCTGTGGCCACTTGCCTGTGTGGCGGAGGTTCATCTGCCGGGTCAAATAGGTCTGGTTCAGGGAGACCAGAAGAGCCCTTTGCTACAAGAATTTTTGGATCACCCGAACATAAATTAGGCTTGGTTCTAAGATATGAGAAGCTCTGAACACAGGGGACCTCGCTCCATTTGCCAAGGCACTCAGAGTATATCTTCAGACTTATATAAGTCTGGAATTAAAGAAAAATCAAATGAGCCATAGCTTGGCCACATACTCTGGTTGTCTAACTTGTAAAGTGGCCAAACCTGGGTAGAGAGTTTAATTAATTTTTTTGGCTTCAAGTCTAAACCTAATTCTACCATGTGGCAGAATAAGCACCCCAATGGGGAGTCAGGTGGGACAGAACGGCCTGTTCCCATGGCGATTTGTCGCAGGAATAAAGCGTGAGTAGAATTACGTGAGGACCAGGACAATAGGCAGACGTCTCCACAGCTTTGAGGCTGGTCACAAGGATGAGAACACAGTTTAGGACAGTCATCATTGTACCCCAGATCAGTGTCAGACTCTTGGGGCTGAGGAGAGCTTGAGATCTGGGGCCAGGAATTTTTCTGCAAGGCATGGAAGCCCTGGGCTAAGCCACACAAGATCAATGGGAATAGGGAACTCAAGCCTTGAGAAACATGAATTGCCAGGAATGTAAGCAACCCAGCCCACGATAAAGGAAAATTCACTCTCATAGGGGTTCTCACCAAGTCTGGATGAGGCCGCTGTTGGGTGCTGGTTAGAGTGCCTTGGCGGATGGACATAAGCTGATGTGGTGAATGCTGGGAGTGCAAGAAGAAGACAGGGAGCCACCAGGAGCTAAAACCCTGTAGAGAAGTGGAAGCTACTCTTGAGAGCATTCGCTAATTAGATCCCACTTCTGACACCAAAAGAAAGGGCGGCACTCAACTCCCAGAGATCTCACACACCACCAAGGCTTGGACAAAAGGTCTTCATTGGTGAGAGATGTTGCAGAGCAGCACCAAGGAAGAGAGGAAAGAGAACAGGGAAAAGAGGAGAGGGAGGAGGAGAGAGAAGAGGAGAGAGAGATCAAAAGAAAAGTGCACCCTTATATAGGTTTAGTTAGGGGAAGTCTCAGAATGGTGATGGGATGGTAGAATAGCCAATAAGGATTTACTACTCTGGTGGGAAGAGCCACTAGGGGCAGGGCATAAGTTCGAAATTTTCAGCGAGTAATTGGGTCAGGGAGATGAGGCATGTTTTGTGACTGGGAGATAAGGAGATGTCTAGCAGGCAACTCCCTGTTGTTCAGAAGGCAACTCCCTGTGCTTGGAAAGGAGCTATGACTTTAAGAGTGAGACAGCTAGTCTTGCTCTGTTGAAAGCAAGAAGGGGCTTTTCTAGGGCAATTACCTAACAGCTTCAATATGCCTAGGCCAAAGAGTGGCCTATCTTTGACTCCTTCAACTGGGCCGACATTTTTATAATGACTTTGCAACGAGATTTGCAGTTCCTTCTAAATTTACATAGGGAATTTTTTTTCTTCAGTAAAAAAAATCCTAACTCCACCCAAAACTCCTAAATCCATATGAAACACTATAGTAATATTATAATTTTAACCAAGGAATGCCCTCAGTGAATGAATGCTGTCATAAAATAATTATTGCTAAAATGTTACTTAAAAATGCAAAGAGGAAAAAGCACTAGAACATGAAAATTGTTGTACTCACTAGGTAAGGAAAACATCTCTGAGAAGTCTCATTCTAAAGCTGTCACCTTAGCCAACAGGTGTGTAGACAGGTGCTCTTTCCTCCTAAGGTGTGGCTCCAAGTACTTCTGAAGCAGAAGTGGGGCCTCCTCACATGGATCCCACCATGAAGAAAGCCCCTGACCACTCTGGAGATGGGGCAGCCCTCTGCCAGCAGGACACACACACGTACCAGGGCCAGAAGGAGGGCAGGGAAGCATGTTTGGTTGCCCCTGTCCAGTCACAAGGACCAGTGCAGGGTGCTCACAGCATACTAATAACCAAGTGGAAGTGGAGACCCTTATCCTGCACCATCATGAGAACTGCTGGGATAACAAAAATCCAAGAGGAGTTTAATATGCAAAGTAAACTGCTTTCTATATACCAATCATGAATGATAGGAATCTGAAATAAATACAATATCATTTACAATAGACTTTAAAAAAGGGAGAAAAGAAGGAAAGGAAAATAAGAAAGAAATGATAAAGTCATCTTCAAGTATAAATATAACAAAATATGTACAGATTTGTATTAAAAACTATTCAAGAAAGTGAAAGAAAATCTAAATTAATGGAAATACAGTCCTTGTGAATGATCTAATGACACAGTATTATTAGGGTGATAATTCTTATAAGCTTTATCAATAGATACAGTGCAATCCCAATCACAATATAAATTGCATTAAGCTATTGGGTAGATAATGACTGACTCTTTTAAAACCATAAATAATACAGCCAACACTGAAAAAGAAAAAATGAGAAAATCCCATAACCTGATTTCAAGCTTATAAACCTATAGCAATCAAGAACTCCTAATACTGGCAAAGAATATACATCTAGATAAATAGAACAACATAAATACTCATTCAAATACATTTGGATATCACACTCAGAATTGGATACAACCTCACACCTATTAGGAAAGCTATTATCAAACAGAGGAATGATAACAAGTGTGGTAAGGATGTGGAGAAAATCAAACCTTTGGATTATTCATGAATATGTAAATTCACACAGTCATTATGAAATGGAGTATGGTGATTTCCTCGAAATTGAAAAATAGAACTACTTTATGGTCCAGTAACTGTGTATATATAAAAAATACAAGAAATCAGTATGTCGAAGCTATGTTCACACTTCTGTGTTCACTATAGTATTATGTACCACACCAAATATATGGAATAAATCTAAGTCCCCCTGAGTAGGTGTACCAATATTTGCAGACATGCTTCCTTATATGTGTCAAAATTTCTTGTTTTCAGAAAAAAAGAAGCATGCAAAGAAACAAGATGCTGTCTAATGCTAGAAAATGCAATAGCAACTGTCTCTGACAAACCCCAGACATAAGGTTACCTGATAAGTTTTCAAGTTAACAGCCTTCAATAAAACAGGCAAAGAGATACAAGAAACAAATGGAATGATGTGTGGACACAGGGAGAATATCAAAACGGAGACAGAATTTTAAAATGACACCAAATAAATTGTGTAGCAGAAGTGACTTTAAAAACATAGTAAGTTTGGGTTGGAAACAAAGAGTTCATGGCAGATTTTAAAATAATCAATGTAATTGGGGTAGATCAATTAACATCTGATCTGACAAGCAGAAAAGAAAGAAAGAGAGAGAGGGGAAAGGAAAGAAAAGGAATGGAAAGGAAAAGAAAGGAAAGGGGAAAAAAGAAAGGAAGGGAAATGGAAGGGAAAGAAAAGGAAGGAAAGGAAAAGAAAAGAAAAGGAAGGAAAGGAAAAGAAAAAAGAAAAAAAGGAAAAAAGTTCAATACAACCTAAGAGAACTGTTTGGCAACATCAAGCATATTAACATGCATGTCAGGAAAATCACAAGGAGAGAAAAGGAAGAATATTTGAAGGAAGATGATCTTAACAATTTCTAAATTTGGTCAGACACACAGCTATACATACTAGAAATTGTACAAGCTCTAAGAAGACTATATACAAAGAAATTCGTAACAAACCATATTTTAACAAAATTGCTAAAGGCAAAAAATGAGAGAGAGGGTGACTTTTCATAGCAATGACAGAAGTGAGAGACTACATAGAAAGGATTCTCAATGAGATTAGTAACTCATTTCTCTAAAGAAACTATGGAGATCAGAAGACAGAAGGGTGACAATTCTAAAGTACCAAAAGAAAAAAAAAAAGTCATTCAATAATACCGTACATGGGACAGCGCCCTTAGCTCAGTGGTTAGGGTGCCAGCCATGTAACAATGCAGGTGGGTTCAAATTCGGCCGAGGAATGCTAAACAACAGTGACAACTGCAACAAAAAAATATCCAGTGTTGTGGTGGGCACCTGTAATCCCAGCTACTTGGGAGGTTCAGGCAAGAGAATCGCTTAAGCCCAAGGTGTTAAAGAGATTACTGTGAGCTGTGAGGCCATAGCACTCTATCTAGGGTGACAAAATGAAACTTTGTCTCAAAAAAAATAATAATAATACTATATTGTAAAAAGTATCCTTCAAACATAAACAGGAAATGAAAAAATTCTCAGATAAACAAAAATTAAGAATGTTCATCACTGATAGACCTGCCCTATAAGACATGCTAAAGGGAACCTTTGAGGCTGAAATATTAGGACATGAGACAAAGACTAGAAGCCATATGAGAAAACAAAAACCCCAAGAAGCATAGCTATGTAGGGCAAAATAATAATTCAAAAAAGCCGGTAGTCTTGTATAAGGTGTGACAATTAAGCTCATCAACTCATCCTAAAAAAAAGTGCTACATACCTCTTTGCTCAATATCACAATAGTCACCTTCAGATTACTCCCCTTGGGAAGCTACATGTCAATATCCATACCCCATCCACATTTCAAAGCAATTTTGGAACTCTTTTTCTGGAACGGCCATCATTGATGTCATTGTTTGCCACACAAAAATATGCAACAATAATAATGAACATCAATCAGCAAGACACTGTCACATGTCAACACAGACACAGTTATGAGGCACTGATATATCAAGGTCCTGAAACATTACCAAGTTCTTTGTACAGTTCTGCCAATGTAAGCACAGGGTAGCAAGTTTGTGAACTTAATTGTCAGATTTCATATGACAGTTCTGATGGTAATTCCAAAAAGAGTTCCAAAATTGCTTGGAAGGGCAGATTAGGCACTAGCACTGGGGCATAGCTTCCTAAGGGGAGTACTTCCAAGGTGACCATAGTGATATTCAGCAATGAGTTATATAGTGCTTTTTCTAGGATGAGTTCATGAACTGAACTGTCAGACATGTAAAGTCACTTTTTCTTTCCTTTACGATTTAAAGCAGTGGTTCTCAGCCTTCCTAATGCCACAACCCTTTAAGACAGTCCAAAGAGGTCATGACCCACAGGTTGAGAACTGCTGATTTAAAGCATTAATGTATATAAGAAGGATTACAAGTCTTTGTTAATGAGAACAAATCATATAAAAATGTAATTTGCAAAAATGACAACATAAAAGCAGTGGAGGGTGGCACCTGTGGCTCAAAGGGGTAGGGCGCTGGCCCCATATGCCAGAGGTAATGGGTTCAAACCCAGCCCCTGCCAAGAAACTACAAAAAAAAAAAAAGCAGTGGAGCTGGATATGAGCCATGTTTTGTGTATGCCAATTCAAATTAGACTGTTACAAATTTAGCACATTAACTTAAATCCCCATAGTAATCACTAAGAAAGATCTCTAAATATACACAGAATTAAATAAGAAGGAAATCAAAATATTTTACAACTTCTAAACATAGACACTGGTGATGATTACAAAACAATGTGAAAGTATTTAATATAGAATCATACATTTTAAAAATGATTAAAATAGTCAAATGTGTATATATACATATATACACACACATATAAATATAAACACACACACATACACACACATATATACGCACATAAATGTATATATTATATATATATATATATAACCACAATAAAAAAAATCTAGTAACTAGTCACTCACTAAACTATGAAGCAAAAATAAAAGTTCCCAACAAAACACAATCAAACTCAAAAAATACAGTAATGAACAGGCAAAAGTGCATTAGATTATAAAGCAGCAAGGGCAAATGGCAGAAATAAGTCCCACTTACCATTTATTACTTTAAGTTTAATAAACTAAACACTTAAGATGCAGATACTAAAAAACAATAGATTAAAAAACAAGATCTAATTATATGTTGTATACAAGGGACTCACCATAAATACAAAGGCGCAATGAGGTTCAAAGTTAAAAGATTGTAACAGATATCTTATATAAATAGAAATGAAAAGATAATGTGGTAGCTAAAGTAGTATTAAACAAAATAGACCTTAAATAAGAAACTGTAACAAGAGACAAGCTAAGGCATTATATTTTGATAAATGAACACATTTATTAAGACAAAAAAATTTAAAAAGATACATGCACCAAACAAAAGAGCCCCACAATATAAGAATTAATCAGGATCTGAATAGAAGGGATGAACAGATTTCTACGATAACAATTAAAGATATCAATATCCTACCTTCAATAATGAATACAACATGTAGACAAAAGTCAGACAAGGAAGAGAGAATATGAATAACAATTTAAACTGGCTCCCTAACAAACATCTACAGAACACTCTCTCAAACAACAGCATACATCTTCCTGAATGCACATGGAATATTTTTCAGACTAGACCATGCCTTTGGCTCTAAAACAAGTATCAATACATTTAAACAAACAGAAACAATGTACATATCTTTTCCAAACACAAGTGAATAATGCTGGAAATCATTAACAACAAAAACAACAAAACTAGAAAATTCACAAATACAAAGACATTAAGCAATGTACACTTAACCCCAAAATATCACAGAAAAGATGACAACGAAAGTTGGGAAATACTTGGAGAGGAATGAAAAGAGAGACACAATATAAGTTTGCTGGACTTCTAGGGAACAACAAAGGCCTAGTGGGAATTTAACAAATGTTAAGTGCCTACATTAAAAAGAAAAAAATGTCTTAAATAATAATACAGTATCACATTTTGAGGACTTGGAAAAAGGTGAGCAACATAAAACAAAAGGTGACAGAAGAACGAAGATAACAGAGATGAAAACAAACCCAGATAATAGGAAGAAATAGTAGAGCTCAATCAATTTGACAAAGCATTAGCTGTACCAACTAAAAAGAAGTAAAAGGACACAAATAATTACAATCACATATAAAAATGAGGGCGTTGCTACCAATACTACGTAAATAGAAAAGATCATAGACAAACTAGGTCAGGTGCAGTGGCTTACACCTGTTATCCCAGCAATTTGGGAGGTTGAGGCAGGCGGATCACTTAAACATATGAGTTCAAGACCAGCATGGACAGCATAGTGATACCCCATCTCTACAAAAAAAACTAAAAAAGAAGTAGAATAAATTGATTCAGTAAGTTTCAACATATAAAATTAACCTACAAAAGTCAGTTGTATTTCTACACACTACCAATGAACAATAAAAAAATAAAGAAAACAATTCGATTTACAATAACATAAAATCCAATACAATATATAAGCACAAATTTATCTAAGATGACGGACTGGGCTCGCCCCCCCATAGCTCAATGGTTATGGTGCCAATCATATACACCGGGGCTGGTGGATAGAACCCAGCCGTGGCGTGCTACACAACAATAACAACTACCACAAAAAAATAGCTGGGAAATGTTTTGGGGGGGACGAGGTAAGATGGCCAACTGAAGCCAGCTTTCAGCAGAAGCTCACATCCAGAGGGAGAAATAATGGCCAGAACCAACCAAATAAAGCTGAAGATCGGGAGCTGGGCTGAGAGAGAAGATTGATGGGTATGCATCACCACTGCTGAGGCAAGCTGGGACTCCAAGGAAGCAAATTTTAGGTAAAAAATGCATCCCAAAGAGGACAATAATCCTTCCCCTCCCCACACCCATGAGCACGAGTTGCTGTGTTGTATCTACGAGTGAGTAGTTAACAGAAGACCTCTTGTTACATCACAGGGGAGAGAGCAGCTAAAGGCTGGAACTCCTTCCCCATACAGATGCCACTGCAAGCCCTGGCAGTCTCTTGGCTGGGATAAAAGTTGAACAAATATTTTCCCAGCTTTCCTAAACTCCCAATCCACCCTTCCCTCCTCTCCTGGTGGTTTGGAAGTCTACCCCCTGCAGAATCCAGAGTGTCTGGAGGATTTTTGATAAGGCAGGGCATCTCATGGGCTGCAGGGCAGCTGCCCTGAAATTATAACTCTACTGGAAGCAGGGATTCACAAGAGGAGAGAGACTTGCCCCATGATGGAAAGTGGATAGCAAAGGACCCTTGCTGCCATCATGGTGGCACAACCCATCGGCACTCACACGCTTCTGCCACCAGCACAGCAGTGGCACCGCTCACTAGCATCTGCCAGCTCCTGCAAACCTTGTACTGCAGAGAAAGTCACAACACCCACTGATATTCACCCACCCCTGCGACCCAACCCACAGCAGCACCCCAGACCAGAGGCAATACCCCCAACAGTGGCAGCAGCACCCCTCACTGTG
>NW_003852572.1:3366648-3374457 GCF_000181295.1 Otolemur garnettii | reverse complement strand
TAAATTCTTTGGAACACAAAGGGAGCCTGACCTTGCCTACAGGGGTTCCAGAGGTGGACTGTGACCAAGGCAGAAGTGTGGTATCTCAGAGAGAGAACCACACCTACAAGGGTAATCCCTGGCTGGGTACAGATGCAGGTGGAACACTCCCCAGTTTATAATGAACACTAGAGGGACTTAGGCCTGCACTCTTTCCATCTGTAGGTCGCATAGTGAGAAAGCCTTGTCGGGGCTTAATTGACTCCCCTTTTACTCAGGTGCAAATCCCTGATGTACTTGAGTATTAGAGAGAGTTGGACCACAGCCCTGTGGGGTTACCAGAGACTGAGTTTGATAGAGGTGCAAGGTAAAAAAAGAGGCACTAGCCCTCCTGGAATAATTCTCAAGCTTGGTGAAACTTTCTGATTCCATGGAGCACCAGAACAAGTCACACTTGAGCTGCCAGTGAACCCCTACTGTCCAGGTGCTAGAGACCTTTTGAACTCTCCCAATTGATCTGTTTTTGTGCTGACCAAGACAATTGGTTTGGAACTCTTGATCTGGGCTGATCACCTGGGGCCTGTCCACAGTTATGCTGTGGTTGTGTTGTAGTGGGAGGGTTTGATTATCCTCTTCCAGTTGTTGCCTATAAATGGCGGTGTCTTAGTTGCTTGTATTCCTCCACAGTTGAGATTTCAACCCAAAGTCACTGATTGACTAGAATTGGTCAGGAGCTAGCTTAATATAGTAGGACAGAGCCAACTAGCACTATTATACCAAGCAGGCCCCCAGAGCCTCAGGCTGTACTAGTGAACAGGACCTTCGTAAGGCTGTAGGGGAAAAGACGCAGTCACAAGTCCCAGCACTCTGGTATAGGGCTGGTTAATAAAAATCCCAGGTGCCCTCATTTCAATTTCACCTTACCAGTTTCTTTAGACAAACAGTCAAAAATAACCATGGGATGGAATCAGCAGAAAAACACTGGCAACACAAATAATCAGAGTAGATCAACTACCCCAAAATATGACAAAGCAGACACAACAGAAGATCCCATTCATAAACAATGGCTGAGATGTCAGAAATCAAGTTCAGAATTTGGATGGCAAATAAGATTAACAGAATTGAAGTAAAGTAGGAATAAGAAGTTCAAGGAGTAATTCAAAAGCTGTCTCAAGAATTTAATGAATTTGAAGATAATATCACCAAAGATATTGACAAATTGAGGCAAGAATTTGCATCCCTCAAAGACCTCCAAAATACAGTAGAATTCCTCAGAAATAGAATGCAGCAGGCAGAAGAAAGGACCTCTGACATTAAAGACAAAGCTTTTGAATGCTCCCAAACACTCAAAGATGAAGAGAAGTGGAGAGCAAAAACTGATCATTTCCTGAGAGAGTTGCGGGACCACTCCAAAAAAGCAAACATTCACCTTACTGGAATTCCTTAAGGAGATGAGAATGATCCAAAAGGCACAGGGGCTCTACTCTAAGGGATAATAGGGGAAAACTTCACAAACAAGGCAAGAGAGACTGAAATTCAGATAGAAGACAGTTTCAGAACCCCGGCACGACTCAGTCCAAATAAAGCATCCCCTACACACATTGTGATTAACTTTGCCAAAGTTAATATGAAAGTGAAAATCCTGCAAGCAGCTAGACATAAGAAAATCATAATCTATAAGGGGAAGAATATCACAATGACTACAGATCTCTCTATTGAAACCTTTAAGCCAGAAGCATATGGTCATCAACCTTCAATCTCCTAAAACAAACAACTTTCAGCCCAGGATCCTTTATCCGCTAAACTGAGTTTCATTTATGATGAAAGTCAAATACTTTAATGATATTCACACAATGAAGAAATTTACCATAACTAAACAAGCTCTTCAGGATCTTCTCAGTGCTGGTCATCCTCCACAATGACTAGCACAATGCGCTAACACCAAAAGAAACTCACTCAAATTTTTCCTCATAACTCTACTTCCACAGAGGCAAAAGGATTAAAACCATCCACTGGTCATTTGAAAAACTTGACACCCAATGTGCTACACCAAGCTTATCAATAATCTCAATTAACATGAATAGCTTAAATTAACCTCTAAAGAGGCACAGGTTGGCTGACTGGATACAAAAGCTCAGGCCAGATATCTGCTGTATGCAAGAATCATCTTATCATCTTACCTTAAATGATAAATATAGACTCAGGTGATGGACATCTATAATCCAAAAAAAATGGAAATCAGAAAAAAGCAGGGGTTGCAATTTTATTTGCAGATACATTATGCTTTAAACCAACAAAAGTGAGGAAAGACAAAGGGGGTTCATTCAAATCTGTTAAGGGAAACACTCAACAGGATGAGATATCAATTATTAACATTTATGCACCCAAGCAGAATGTTCCTCAATTTATAAGGGAACCCTAACAGACATGAATAATTTGATATCTTCCAACAACTTAATAGTTGGATATGTTATGACCCCTTTGGCAGTGTTATATAGATCCTCTAATAAGAAACTAAGCAAATAAATTTTGGACTTAATCTTCAACATACAATGATTGAATTTAATAGACATCTACAGAACATTTCATCCTTAAAAAAACTGAATACACATTCTTCTCATCAGCCCATGGAACATCTTCCAACATTGATCAAATCATAGGTCAAAAGGTTAACTTCAGCAAACTTAAAAGAATAGACATTATTCCCTGTATTTTCTCAGATCATCCTGAAATAAAAGTTGAACTCACCCATAACAGGAATCTTCATACTCATACAAATACATGGAAACTATGTAACCTTATTCTGAATGATAGCTGGGTCACAGATAAAATTAAGAAGGAAACTGTCAAATTTTTGGAAAAGAATGATAATGAAGACACAAATTATCAGAACCTGTGGGTGACTTCAAAGGCAATCCTAAAAGGGAAATTTATAGTGTTGCACGCCTTGCTCAAGAGAATGGAAAGAGAGGAAGTCAATAACTTAATGGGACCTCTCAAGCAAATGAAAAAGTAAAAACATTCCAACCAAAAACCCAGCAGAAGAAAAGAAATAACCAAAATTAGAGCACAATTAAATGAAATCAAAAACAAAAGAATTATTTAAAAGATTAATGAATCAAAATTTGGTTTCTTGAAAAGTTTAACAAAAGTGATAAACCTTTGGCTAGCCTAACTGGAAATAGAAAATCAAAGTCCCTAATTTCATCAATCAAAAATAACAAAGGGAAAATAACAACAGACACCTCAGAAATTCAAAAAATTCTTAATGAATATTATAGAAAGCTCTATTCTCAGAAATATGAAAATCTGGCTTGGCGCCTGTGGCTCCAGCAGCTAAGGCGCCAGCCACATACACCTAAGGTGGTGGGTTCGAATCCCCAGCCCGGGCCCGCCAAACAACAATGATGGCTGCAACCAAAAAATGGCCAGGCATTGTGGCGGGCGCCTGTAGTCCCAGCTACTTGGGAGGCTGAGACAGGAGACTCGCTTGAGCCCAGGAGTTGGAGGTTGCTGTGAACGTGATGCCATGGCACTCTACCCAGGGGGATAGCTTGAGGCTCCGTCTCAAAAAAAAAAAAAAAAAAAAAAAAGAAATATGAAAATCTGAGAGAAATTGACCAATACTTGGAAGCATGCCACCTTCCTAGACTTAGCCAGAAAGAATTGGAAATGTTGAACAGACAGACCTATATTAAGTACTGAAATAGTATAAACTATACAAAATATCCCAAAATAGAAGAATCTGGGACAAGATGACTTCACATCAGAATTCTACCAAACCTTTAAAAGTATCTAGTACCTATATTACTTAACCTTTTCCAAAGCATAGAAAAAGAAAGAATACTTCCCAACACATTTTATGAAGCAAATATCACTCTGATCCCCAAACCAGGAAAAGACCCAAAAAGAAAAGAAAATTATAGACCAATATATTTAATGAATATAGATTTTTTTTTTTTTTTTTTTTTGAGACAGAGCCTCAAGCTATCCCCCTGGGTAGAGTGCTGTGGCATTACAGCTCACAGCAACCTCCAACTCCTGGGCTCAAGCGAGTCTCCTGCCTCCGCCTCCCAAGTAGCTGGGACCACAGGCGCCCGCCACAACGCCCGGCTATTTTTTGGTTGCAGCCGTCATTGTTGTTTGGCGGGTCCGGGCTGGGGATTCGAACCCGCCACCTTAGGTGTACGTGGCTGGCGCCTTAGCCGGTTGAGCCATAGGTGCCGAGCCATGAATATAGATTTAAAAACATTCTATAAGATACTAGTAAACAGAATCTATCAACACGTCAAACAAATTATGCAACATGACCAAGGTGATATTATCCCAGGGTCTCAAGGATGGTTCAATATATGTAAATCTATGAATATAATACAACACATAAACAAAATAAAGAACAAAAACCATATCATTCCCTCAATAGAGGCAGAAAATTTTCTGAAAATATCCAGCATCCTTTTATGATCATAACACTTAAGAAAATAAGTATAGAGGGGACTTTTCTTAAAATGATAGAGGCCATTTACAGCAAACCCACAGCCAATACCGTATTTCATAGAGTCAAATGGAATACATTTCCACTCAGATCAGAAACTGGGCAAGGTTGCCTATTGTCCCCACTGCTTTTTAACATTGTAATGGAAGTCTTAGCCATCACAATGAGGCAAGAGACTGTGAACAAGGGTGTATACAAATAGGATCAGATGAGATCAAACTTTCACTCTTTGCAGATGATGTGATTATATAACTGGAAAACACCATGGAATCCACTCCAGAACTCTTAAAAGTGATCAAGGAATACAGAAGTATCTCAGGTTACAAAATCAACACTCACAAATTAGTAGCCTTTATATATAACAACAATAGTCAAGCTGAAAAAAATCAAAGACTCTATTCCTTTTACATTAGTGTCAAAGAAGACGAAATATTTGGGAATTTACCTAACAAAGGATGTGAAAGATCTCTATAAAGAGAACTATGAAACTCTGAGAAAAGAAAGAGCTGAAGATGTTAACAAAACGAAAAACATACCATGCTCATGGCTGGAAAGAATCAACATTATTAAAATGTCCATACTATCCAAAGCAATATACAACTTTAATGCAATTGCTATTAAAGCACCACTATCATACTTTAAAGACCTAAAAAAATAATACTTCATTTTATATTGAATCATAAAAAACCTTGATTATCCAAGACCTTAATCACAAATAAAAAAACAAATCAGGAGGGATCACAGTATCATACCTCAGACTACACTATAAATCGATAGTGATTAAAATAGCATGGTAGTGGAACAAAAACAGAGAGGGAGATGTATGGAATAGAATAGAGAACCAAGAGATGAACCCAGACACTTACCATAATTTGATCTTTGATAACACTATCAAAAACACTCAGTGGGAAAAAGCCTCCCTATTTAACAAATGGTGGTAAGTGAACTGGCTGGTTACCTGTAGAAGACTGAAACTGGACTGACACCTTTCACCATTAACAAAGATAGACTGTCATTCGATAAAAGATTTAAACTTAGGACACAAAATTATAAAAATACTAGAAGAGAGTTCAGGGAAAACATTTGAAGAAATCAGCCTGGGAGAATATTTTATGAGGAGGACCCCCCCAGGTAATTGAAGCAACATCAAAAATACATTACTGGGAACTGACCAAACTAAAAAGCTTCTGCATAGCCAAGAACACAGCATGTAAAGCAAGCAGACAGCCCTTAGAATGGGGGAAGATATTTGCAGGTTATGTCTCTGACAAAGTTTCATAACCAGAATCCACAGAGAACCCAAACGTATTAGTAAGATAAGAACAAGTGATGCCACCTCATTGTGGCAAGAGATTGAATACAATCTTCTCAGAAGAAGACAGTAATGTGGCCTACAAATACATGAAGTAATGCTCATTATCCTTAATCATCAGAGAAATGCAAATCAAAACTACTTTGAGATATCATCTAACTCCAGTAAGATCTAACTCCATATTACAATATCCCAAAACTATAGATGTTGGTGTGGATGTGAAGAAAAGGGAACACTTCTGCACTGCTGGTGAGAATGCAAACTAGTAAGTTTCTTTTGGAAAGATATTTAGAGAACACTTAGGGATCTAAAAATAGACCTGCCAATCCATCCTGCAATTCCTCTACTAGGTATACATCCAGAAGACAAAAAATCACTTTGTAATAAACGTATTTGCAACAGTATATTTATTGCAGCCCAATTCATAATTGCTAAGTCATGGAAGAAGCCCAAGTCCTCATAGACTCATGAACGGATTAATAAACTGTGGTATATGTACACCATGGAATATTATGCAGCCTTAAAAAAGATGGAGAGTTTACCTCTTTTATGTTTATATGGATGGACCTGGAACATATTCTCCTTAGCAAAGTATCTTAGGAATGGAAGAAAAAGTATCCAATGTACTCAACCCTACTGTGAAACCAATATATAAGCACCCATAATTCCATATGAAGATTATAACCCAAATACAGCCCAAGATGAAGGGGAATGAGGAGGGGGACAAGGGAGGATGGGTGGAGGGAGGGTAATGGATCAGACAACATGTATGGTGCATTTTACAAGGCCATATGTCAAATCTACTAAATGTAGAATATTAAGGTCTTGACACAATAATTAAGAAAGTGCTGTGAAGTCTATGTTAACCACTTTGATGTATTTCAAATTGTATATAAAACCTCATGTTGTACCACATACATGTATTAATGTACACAGCTATGATTTAATAAAAAAAAAAAAATGCTCAGCATTGCGGCAAGCACCTGTAGTCCCGGCTATTTGGGAAGCTAAGGCAAGAGAATTGCTTAAGCCCAAGATTTTGAAGTTGTTGTGAGCTGTGACACCATAGCACTCTACTGTAGCCTACATAGTGAGAAAATCTGTTTCAAAAAAAAAAAAAGAGAGAGATCTGGCTGGATGCAGTGGCTCATGCCTGTAATCCTGACACTCTGGGAGGCCAAGGTGGGAGGATTACTTGAGCTCAGGAATTTGAGAACAGCCTGAGAAAGAGCGAGACTTGTCTCTACTAAGAATAGCAAAATTACCCAGGTGTCATGACAGGTGAGGATCTGAGGAAAGAGGATGACTTGAATCCAGGTATTTGAGGTTGCTGTGATCTAGGCTGACACATTGGCACCTAAGGCTGCAACTATGGCACCCTCGGCTGGGTGACAGACTGAGACAGTGTCTTAAAAAACAAAAGGCACCAGATCTGCACACAGAAAACTCTAAACATATTAAGAATGATATTGAAGATGATTCAAATAAATGGAAAAGATATCACCTTTATGAATCAAAAGAATTAATAATAATATATTCATACTATTTAAATAGGTCAAATTGATTTATTTGTGTTGTTGCTGTGATTGCCTTTGGAGTTTTCTTCATAAATTCCTTGCCTAGGTTTATAACTATAAAAATTTTTCCAATATCTTCTTACAGAATTCTTACAGTTTCATGCCTTAAGTTTAAGTCTACTGCACATCGTGAATTAATGTTTGGAGAAGTTCAGAAACTGTTTCAGTCTCCTGCATGTGGCTATCCAATTATCCTACTACCATTTATTGAATAGATCACGAAATCATGAAAACTAAAGTTGAGTAAGAACAGAAACTGTCTCTCTGAGTCAGAATCCTGAGATCTAAAAGCATCCAAACCAGGAGTCTTATTGTGAAAGTAGGAAAGTGTAGGAAAAGAAATGCTTTCTAGCAGTACAAGATGTTCCTTTTGTATATCTAGCTAAAAAATTTAAATATATAACCCCAAACAGGCTGATTCCCATAAGAAGCATCAAGGCACACTG
>NW_003852572.1:3365034-3366308 GCF_000181295.1 Otolemur garnettii | reverse complement strand
TCAGTGCACTAGGGCATGAAGTCTGCAGAGCGAGAGAGTGAACAGCATTGCTTGAGACCCTAGATTTCTGACAGGATGAACCCAAGGGAGACTGGCCACATTCTATAATCTGTTCAGGCTCCTGATGCAGTCTGATAATGTTTAGGCAGCTCTCCTACAGGTTCTTTCTCTGGAAACCATGAGATCAGGGGGGATCATTCTCTGACCTGCTTCCTTCACTGTGTTATGTCTGACTTGAGAAAATCAATCCTAAATCCTGACTGGGGAGCACGGCAGTGGGGAAACAGCAGGGTTAAGAAATAGGAATGTGGCATCTGGACCACAATCCTGGCTTAACTGGGACCCAGAGGCCAAGGACAGGAGTCAGGGCGCTCCACAAGGCATCTCTGCTGCTGTGATTACTCAGTGGTCCCAGAATTGTCAGAGACTGCGTATTGTTTCTCTTAGGAAGTCAACTGCTTCTCTCTGGATTAAATCTCTTGATTTAAGTGGTATGAGTAAGAGTCCACTGTCCCTACAGATAAACATACTACATTCAAAAGCTCATAAAAACTAAACACTGTGCCCGTAATTAGAGAGAGAGAGAGAGAGAAACTTAACTATAAATAATTTCCGAGAAAAGCTTATCCTCAGTTGTGATAAAATATAGATGATTACCACCGTTACAAATACTGCTTCATAGTGAGAGACATTGAAAATGCACGTTTCTAAGACCCGGATATCCACTGGGAAAGTATTCCTGAGCAGAAAGAACAATAGTGTACTGTGTTAAGTTTATCTGAGTTATTAAGAATTCTTTAATTTTATTTATTGTACATACTGCTGAGAAGTAAAACAGTAAAACTCTTCTGCCCACTAGAAAGGTATCGCACAGCGGGGGAACTCTCAATGCTGAGGGTGGGCCTGCTCCTCAAGAAATACAACAGCATGCATCAGAAACTTAAAAATACACCCACAGCATTCTGTAAAGATGCTCACTATTTGAATTTTAGTGTTTTAAAAGCCATGGAGCATATATTTGGAGTAGGTATAGAAGACAAATGTTTTACCTGCTTCACTCCTCTGCACCCCACTAAGTATCAGGAAATCTCTCTCATTGTCAGCCACTATCTCTTAATAATCTGTATACTCAACAATCTCAGCTCTGATGAAAAAGAGAAATAAAAAGAAAAGAAGCAATTAAGAAAAGTTTATTTATTATTCAATATCCCCAAATCAGGCATTTTGAAAAAGCCAACTTTTAACTTCAGAGCCTCTGAGACACTTCAACCTAT
>NW_003852572.1:3363473-3363907 GCF_000181295.1 Otolemur garnettii | reverse complement strand
TGTATGTTCATCTGCTCTCACCTAACACTTCTTGTCCATGCTTCTTATGCCTAAAGCTTCACCACAAATAAAATGTATTTACATATTTATATTGCATTTAAAATGTATAAACAGTACATTTATTTTAAAAATCATTTGACTACAATGTAATGCAAAATGTATTTTTCAATACTATTCCATATAATTTTCAAATACCATTCAAATAGAGGCAAAGTTCAAACTTTCATTAGGGAGTTCCCCGTAAATTAATGTTAATTACATAAAATAGTCACTTACAAGAAGGTAAGGATTACCTCTAGTAATAATTATGCTGTGGCTTCCCAAAGTTTTTTTTTTTTTCTTTCTAAATGAAATTATATTTTTATGGAAGAAAAACACTAAACAGAAGGACTTCATGTAAATCATTTCTTAAAGAAGAAGTTCACATTTCTTTG
>NW_003852572.1:3325592-3338946 GCF_000181295.1 Otolemur garnettii | reverse complement strand
GTGGAGGAGTGCACTGGTCATTATGGAGGATAGGTCTGAGAATATCCTGCAGAGCTGGTTTAGTTATGGCAAATTTCTTCAACATATGAATGTCATTAAAGTATTTAATTTCTCCATCATAAATGAAACTCAGTTTAGCTGGATACAGGATCCTGATTTGAAAGTTATTTTGTTTTAGGAGATTAAATGTCGATGACCACCCTCTTCTGGCCTAAGAGGTTTCAGCAGAGAGATCTGCAGTGATTCTAATAGTCTTCCCCTTGTAGTGTATGGTTTTCTTATGTCTCGCTGCTTTCAAGATTTTCTCTTTCATATTAACTTTAGTGAAGTTAATTATGATGTATCTGGGGGATGTCTTATTCAGGTTGAGTCGTGCTGGGGTTCTGATGCTGTCTGCTATCTGAATTTCAGAATCTCTTGGCATATCTGGAAAGTTCTCTTTCATAATTTCATAAAGAAGAGCCTCTTTGTTTTGTGAAGCAACTTCATCACCTTCAGGGATTCCTATCAGGCAAATATTAGTTTTCTTCAAATTATTCCAGAGCTCTCTGAGAGAATGATCCATTTTTGTTTTCTATTTCTGATCCTCTTTGGATGCTTGGGCATGTTCAGAAACTTTGTCTTCTATGTCTGAGATCCTTTCTTCTGCCTCCTGCATTCTGTTACCAAGGTATTCCACCGTATATTTCATATCTTTGAGAGCTGCAATTTCTTGCCTCAATGTTTCAAAATCCTTGGTGTTTTTGTCTTTGAATTTGTTGAATTTTTGAGTGAACTTTTGGAATGCTCCTTGAATTTCTATTTCCATCTTTGCTTCTGTTCTATTAATCTTATTTGCAATCCAAAATCTGAATTTGATTTCTGACATCTCAGTCATCTGTTTATAAAGGGTATCTTCAATTTCATCTGCCACATCCTTTCTGGGGCGGGGGGGGGTTGACCTACTGTGGTTATTCATATAACCAGACCTTTTCCACTGATTGTGCCCCATGATTACTGTACCCCATTTGGCTTTTCCCCTTGAGTTTTGTTAAGGACCTGTATGGTGTTATGGCATGAGAGACTGGGGACCTGCTTGGTGTGGTGGGGGCTAAGTGGCTCTGTCTTATTTTCAGCTGGTCTCTGTCCTACCCTAGTGAATCAGTTACACTTGGTTGAAGTCTCTGCTATGGAGAAATATCAGCAATTAAGTACACGCCCCCCCCCCAAACAACAACTGTGCAAGGAAAATCAAACCTTCCCTCAACTATACACCCAGGGTGCCACTTTGGATAGTCTTTGGGTGATTTTCTCAGTTCAAGGGGTCCAAATCAGTTGTCCCAGTCAGCACCAATCTCAGGTGGGAGAATTCAAATGTCTCTGGCACCTAGTTAAGAGGGGTCTGCTCGCAGCTCAGATATAATTTGCTCCAGTGCTTCGTGAGGAAAAAGGGACCACCCAGCAAATGAATTAGTCTGGGAAGGTTAGTACCTCTTTCCCCACCTTGCTGTGACACAGTTCACTCCAGCAAGCAACTGCTCCCAGGGTTTATGACTGCCAAAGTCACCCAGAAATCTGAGTCTGGCAGGAGGAGATGAGGCCTGACAACCTTATTATAGGCTGGTGTTGTTCACTCAGTTCCAGCCCTGTGCCTAGTTGATGTTGCTCTGGCTAATTTCCTCTGCAGGCTAGAGACTGCTAGAGCTGATAAAAAAACTCAGCCCTGGGCAGCAAGCAATTAGAGTTTACACTCAGGTGTCAATTCTGACCTCTGCCCGTCCACTGCCTCTGTTTCAGCTATATTCTCCTGAGGGATAGGTGTTATTATGGTCAGATAAGCAGTCCCTGTAAGTCTGTGAGCTGCACATATTCTAGTCCCTGTGCTCCACCCAGGTCAGTACTCACAGAATTTTCCAAATCCGCTCTGCTAGTGGCTGTCACAGGAGAAAAATTCCCAAAACCTCTGGTTGCCCAGAGAGACAGTGTGTGTCTGTTTGGAATGGCCTCAGGGATGCAAGCCCTTCCCAGTGCTGCAGCTGCCACTCAGGATACCGCTGCTCCTGTGTAGCTCCCTCTCAGCTGACCAGCTTCTCCTCACTCCCATGCCACAGAGTCAGCACAGACCAACACCAGGCCTTTTGTCATCCACTCCTCTCAAGGAAATACCCAAGAATCTGGACTCCATGGGTGACAAACCTCCAGACCTGGGGGTAAGAGTGGGAAGTGGGGAATCCTTGGAGTTCAGAGTTGCAGGTAGGGAATATATACAGTTTTATACAGTTTATAGTTTTATGCCTGGTGGGAAGGTGCCATGGCATGCTAGCAGAGGTAGGAGGTCCAGTTTTTAGGGGGTCTCTCCTGTGGGATAGAGTGGGAGGATATTTGAACTCAACTTACTTGTTTGTATGGAGTAAACTGCGAGCCCTTCTTGTGGGGGAGGGGACTCCCGTCCACTTGGTGGTGGATTTTGTACCTTTTGATTGTATTTTTGGGCTCACAGCTCGCCTCAGCAAGGTTGAAGTGCGTTCTTCAATCTTCTCTCTTGGCTCCGCTCCAAACCATCAGCTCCCTTGCTAAACTTCTGTCCTTTAAGTCTCCTTCTGGATGGGAGCCTCTGTAAAAAGCTGGCTGCAGTCTGCCATCTTGTCTCTGCCTCAATAATTCTTAATTTTGCATTGCTTATTCATTCAAGGAGGAATTTGAATGTATGCTTTTTAACATGTAAGCAGATCATTTATTTGAATGTTTATTTTCCTTTTTCTTTACTATTGACTCATATGACATAGATTATGGCTTCAAGAATTCTTTAATTTGGGGAGGATTTGCTTTGTAGCCTACTGCTTGATCAAATTCTGCAAATGTTCAATGCATATTTGAAAATAATGTATATTCTGCCTATTAATTATAGGATGATACACATACATCTATATAGACATATTCTATATGATCACGCTTAAAATTTTGTTATCCTGAACTTTGTTTTACTAAGTCATCTGGTGTTTTGGAGAGTTATAATAAAAATATCACACTGTGATTCAATTTCTCATTAAATTTTTATGAGTTTTTTTCTGTACTTAAATAATGCATTTTGCAGAATTTTTATATTTTGAGTTCTATCCCCCAAATGTTCCATGAACTGGGAAACTTATAATAGACCAACACCTTACTTCCTCTATGTTCATCAAGAAGTAACAGGTGAAACTAGATGACTTCTAAGGATCCTTCCACATCTAACACTCAGCAATTTTAATTTGCTGAGTTTTATTTCAAAGCACCCTTAAGGACCAATTTTTCACAATCATTTTTTTCTAGTATGGTATAAATTGAGAGGAAGGATAAAATCTAAGGATAGAAATGCTAGTTTAGTGGTGAAAAGCCTCTTGCCCATCTGAGTTGAACTTAAACCTGAGCACAGAAGGAAAGGTTGTAGACCTGGCATCTCCTTCTCTGTGAAACTGAGATCAAGTCTCAAGAAATGCTTGTCATTAGAATAGAGATTAGTCTTTTCCCCTAAAGTTACTAGAATTGGATTTTTCACCTTACTAATATGTTATTAATCTCTTTCATATCATTATGATCTTCAGAATATAATTTTAAATGATCGCATGGCATGTTTTACATTACTGGTGTATGACTATACTACTGTAAAGCAATATTCATTGTCATACGCTTACATTCTTGCAAATCTTTGCTACCCTAGCATAATTAAATTTGTTATCTTCCATGCTTTTTTCCCAAGTAAAGTTGCAAAGGTTTAGAATTTTCAAAAATCATTAGCAATTATCCTGTAGCAATCTATTTTTATGCCAATCCTAGTTCTTCATTTAATTGTATTGACCAGAGCAACCTAATAAGCACTTCATTGATAAAGATCTTTTTATCAGAGTATTTAGTAATTACTGAAGCTGTCTTGTGGGACTGATTTAATTGCTTCAAATAGAAAATTTAAGCAATGCCGTGACCTTCTCATGTATTCATTTGCTAGAAACATAAAGTTTAATCTTTAATCTCTATTTTCAAAAGACACAGAATCAACATAAATGGACTATTTTTTTTTGCATTATTTGACACGCTGCACCAGTTGTATTTAGTTGCAACTAAACAGTATGAATATTTTGTAAATTACATTTAACATTTCATGTGATATATTTCAACAGCTAGAATACTCTATAAAAAAATGTGAAGAAATATCTGCCAGTAAAAGTAAAAGAAAGGATTGCTTTGAAACTAAGCAAGACAAAGCAAAAAACAGCTAAAAATAGTTGTTTGGGAACACAGACTCAGCTCTAAGAACTACCTTTAACAATCAAAAGAGTATCAGAAAATGAATAATTTAAAATTTTACTTGTTGTGTTGCCAATAGATATGCTTCATTAACTCATTTGCATCATCCCTGTAATGATATGATTATCTCTGTTATTCTGATCAGCATTTTTGAGAGTAACATACACATCCTGGACTGAAACAAGTATGATATACTAATTAAACTATCTACAAGTTGAATTATTAGGGTCAATTTGATTATCTCAGGAATTCAACTATTAATAAGAGAAATACCTTTATTGTAACTAGTCATTTTAAAATAAAAGCTACAGCAATCAGAATGAGACCTCATCTTTCACAACAAAGGATAGATTGGATGTCAATAGAAACTCCACAATATTATTTATTCTCTGGAAAATTCTATTTTGATAATTCCAAGTAGAAAATTTTGCCTATCACTTAAGAGATTCAATAATTTTTTGCCAAATATGATATATCCTGGAGGAATACACTTTATATATTGAATATCACATGAGCTTCTTACATTTTAGTGCATTTCAAAGCCCACTGAGATATTAACAAGCTCTGTGGTTTGTCAACAAGGACAGCAACAGCAAAACCACATCAAAGCCCTGAAGTCCTGTCAAGTAAAGCCAGCTCAGCGGGAGCTTTTAGAAGGAAAGATGACCAGTTAGTGTTTGGCCTTTCTTTTCCTCTTCACTGTACTTTTAGAATTTTTATTCTGCAGTCATAATTTTAGTTCTCAAACCCTTTTCTTCCTCCCTCCCTCCTTCTCTTCCTCCCTCTCTCTATCTTTCTCTCTTTCTTTGGACAGAGTCTCTCACTCTGTCACCCTCTGGAGAGTGTGGTAACATCACAGCTCACAGCAACCTCCAACTCTTGGGCTCAAGCAATCCTCTTGCCTTCAGGTCCTGAGTAGCTGGGACTACAGGTGCCCACCACAGTGCCGGGCTACTTTTAGAGGTGGGGTCTCACTCTCGCTCAGGCTAGTCTCCTGTGCTCAGGCAATCTGCCCACCTTGGACTCCCATCAAACCCGTTCCTTTAATGAACTCACTACAAATTGACTTAAATCTTTACTGCTTTACTGAAAATTGTATCCTGGATTTCTCATTGTTTCTGATATCCATAAACTATCTTTCTGCCATACTTCATCCTTGACTCACATAAACCCAGGGTGTTCTGTTTCTTCTCTGCTCTCACTGAACTAATTGCCCATCTTCTCTTCTGACCTTTTTTTTTTTTAACCTATTCCTAGATGCTGATATTTCCCAGACTTCTGACACAGACTCTTATTTTTCTTCCATCCATTTCTTACTGGGTCTTCATTCACTGTTACTCTGTCTCTCCACCTGAGTAACAAATGTGTGCCTATACAGCCTAATTCAAACTAAAATCATCATATTTTACTTCAAACTTCTTCCTCAATAGTTTTCTCAAATTGTTAAACTGTATTTTCAGGAGTTTTAAACCTACAAAAAAAATTGAGCAGAATGATCAACACTTTCATGTATTTATTCCTCAGGCCTCCTCACTTTCCCTGTGTTAACATCTTTCATTAGTGTAGTGTGTGTGTGATAACAGATGAGCTCATATTGATGCATTTTTATTAACTAAAGGCGACATTCTACATTAGGATTCCTGTGTTGTCCATTCTGTAGGCTTTGACAAACGTGTAACAGCATGTATCCAATACAGTATCGCACAAGATAGTTCCACACACATGACACAAAAGGCCATGCCCTCCCACTGCTCTGCCCCTTCCCTTCCCTCCCAGCCCTGGCAACCACTGATCTCTTTACTGTCTCCATAGCTTCACCTTTTCCGAATGTCACACAGTTGGAATCATATAGTCTGTGCCCTTTTCTGGTCAAGTTATTTCTGGAATATGCATTTAATTTTCCATTAACCACTGGGTAAAATGGAGAAATCATTTTTCTTTCCTGTGGAATAACATTTTCTGTCTGTATTTATCACATTTATTCATCTACTAACTCATTAAAGGTTTCAGCAATTATGAAATACAGCTTCTATAAACATTTGTGTGCAGGTTTTTGTGTGCGCATTAGGGTTCGCCTCATTTAGCTAAATACCAAGGCTCTGTGAGACATTGCCAAACTGTCTTCCAGAGTCTTGGTTCCACTTCACGTCTTCATCAGCAACAAACAGGAGTAGCTTGGGCTCCACATCTCAGTGGCATTTCATGTTATCAGTGTTTTGCATTTAGGTGTTCAGTGGTATCTTGTTTTAATTTGCAATTCCCTTGTGCCATCGAATATCTCTTCATATACTAATAGGCATCTGTGTCTCTCCTTTGGTGAGGTGTCTGTTCAGATCTTTTGCACATCTTTTAATTGTGTTGTTTATTGATTGTGGAGTTTTAGTAATTTTTTGCATATTTTGGAGGGACTGTGGAGCCGCTGCCACTGTCAGGGGTGGTGCCACTGGTCTGGAGTACTTCTCTGTGGTCACAGGAGTCGGGAGGGGCCCCAGAGGACTTAGCTGTGGCTGTGGCTGTGGTTTTCAGGAGCCAGAGGGTGGAGCCATAGGCCCCAGAAGCATGGGTCACAGGAGCCTACAGAGGTTGCAGGAGCCAGGCAGGGAGCTGGAGGGCAGAGCTGCTGGCCACTGGCAGCACAGGTCACAGGAGCCAGGCAGTGAGCCAGAGGGCGGAGCTGCTGGCCCTGAGTCTCTGGATCGGGAGCCAGAGAGCTGGTAGGCGGTGCCCCAAGGTTAGCAGAAGCAGACAGGGTGCGAGCGGCTGCCTCCGCAGTCCCTGGTGGTCATTGATGTGGGTCTAGCGCTATGCTCTTTCTAACGCCAGGCCAGTCTCTCTCCCCTGTGACTCCCTGCCTCTATTGAAGTTATGGTTTCAGTGCAACTTCCCCACAGGCCATGACATGCCCCGCGCTATCAATAATCTTCCAGACACTCAGGATTCTGGAGTGGATAGTCTTCCAGACTGCCAGGAGAGCAGGAGTGGTTTACTGGGAGTTCAGGAAGGTAGAGAGAATATTAGATCAACTAATAGATATAATATTCTATTAGAATATTAGATCAACTTTTGTCTCCAGCAAGAGACTGCCTGGGGTTGCAGTGTTATCTCTCTGTGGAGATAGAGTCCTGGCCTTTCTTCATTCTCTCCCCTTTAGTGAGACTACAGGTCCTCTGTTCACTACTCTCCTCAGGCTGCTCTCATGAGGGAGCAGGAAGGGGAGGAGAAGGATTTCTGTCCTCTTTGGGATTGGTTTTGTACCTGAAATTTGTTTCCTTGGAGTCCCAGCTTGCCTCAGCAAGGGTGATAGGAACCTATCAATCCTCTTCCCTCAGCTCAGCTCCCCATCTTTCACTTTTTTGGGTTGGTTCTAGCCATTATTTCTCTATCTGGATGGGAGTCTCTGTTGAAAACTGGATTCAGTTGGCCATCTTGCCTGTTCTTCCTCCAAAACTGTGGTCTTGAACTCTTAGCCTCAAGTGATCCTACCACTTCAGCCTCCCAGAAGGCAAAGATTACAGCCATGAGCCACTACACCCAGTCTCACTACTAAAGACTTGATAATCAATATCCTCCTATACAATCATACAAATTCACTTTCTAACAAGTATTTTTGTCACTTAAATATGAAGAATTCCATCTATTCTGGTAACAAAGGTGATTGTAGCAATTAGCATTATATTCCTTCAAAACTTCAAAGTGCTTTGGGTCTTTCTAAGATGAATGTCCTTTCTTCCTCACCTATCATTCCTTAACTTTTCTTTACTGGTTTAATTGCCTCCAACTCTAGGCATTATGTTGTTGCTTCCTTTTCTTTCCTTACAGATGGATCTCAAATATTCTTTTCCTGAGGGGCACACATGCCTCCACAGTGACCACCATTGCCACCAGTCCAGTCCTTTTCCTGATGACCTCAGCCTCTGGCCACCAAGCAACTGACACTAATTAACAACTAACTACTCACTGCCACTACTGAGTCCCAGCCCCAAGTGCTTTTAAAGGGTCAGATTTTTAAGGCTTTGTCTGCATCGTGGTTGGCACGCAGGCTATCCAGGTGCATTCTTGTGGAGTAGCAAGCAAGCATTCTACAGAAGCAGATTTTTGTGTTTAGTTAGTCATAAATGATACATCTTTAATATTTTCCCATACATCTTAGTTTCAGTACTTTTCCTTCATACAGCTTTATCTCAGTATTCATACATCTTTGTCTCAGTATTCTCTCCACCTGGTGTTGGCTAAAGGTCAGTTCAGGGACTGTCAGTTCATTTCTCTGGCCCAGGAGTTAGTCAAACAAGAAGTTAGTGAGTACTTTCCCATCTCTCTTGGGAGTGAACCAGACTTACTTCATTTTGTTGAGGGCTTGCATCCCAGGAATTTGTCAGGAGTTAACTGGTATTTTTCCATTATAGCCTAGGCCTAACGCTACCGTTTGATCATGTAATCCCCCTATTAGGTATATGCCCAGTTGATAAAAAATTATTTCATGACAAAGACATTTGCACTAGAATGACTATTTCAACCCGATTCATAATTGCCAAGTCATGGAAGCAGCCCAAGTGCCCGTGGGCCTATGAATGGATTAACAAATTGTGATATACATACTATGCAGCCATAAAAGAGATGGAGACTTCACATCTTTTATGTATACATGGATGGAGATGGAACATATTCTTCTTAGTAAAGTATCTCAGGAATAGAAAAAAAAGTCCAATATATTCAGTACTACCATGAAATCAGTATATAATCACCTATACATTCATAGGAATGATAAAACATAGCTATAGTCCAGAAAGAAGGAGGAAAGAGGAAGGAGAGGGGAGGGGAGATAGAAGGCTGAGAGGAGGGCGGGTATGTGGGGGAGGGACCTAACCTAATATGCATAATGCAATGAGACATTTCTAAACTATTAAGAATAGAGTATGAATGTCTTACCACAACAAATATATAAGTGAAGAGATGGTTATATTAATCAGTTAGATGTAAGCATTCCACATTGTATATCAAATCAGCATATTGTACATCATAAATCCATTAAGGGACACAGCTATGATTTAATAATGGATTTAAAACAAAACATAAATAATGGGTTTTCTACAACCCAACTAAAATAAACTTTGTACTAATGGGGAAGAAAGATGAAATCACCAAAATTTTGTTTCTGGGTGGTGCAGAAGTTTCAAGTTAATGTCATAGCATATGACATAAATGCATGAGGACTACCACGATCATGTAGATAATCTTTCTGTCAGAAAGCCAGCTGCATATTAACCTTGATGCCATCTGCACCTTCATTCTCTTTCATTCTATTGCCTGATATATTTGTAGGGTCCACGTATTAGGATGTGAATGTTTTTATACTAACCGTATGTCCTCAAAATTATCCTGGATTTCTCCCAGCTGAGTTTTTATTTATGTATATAAATTCTATTCTTGTATTTCTTAGTTTCTATATAGAGATCCCCTGTATAAACTCCCTTCCTCCCATGAGGATATTTCTCAAAAACTGTTTGCAATTTTCAAAAGGAGAAACACGTCATTTTTTAAGCATCCATGTGGGTACATCAAAATACTTGAGTGGAAAGGTTTTCCTGGAGAGTTTGCTTAATATAGGCCTATGCTTCCAGGTCTTCAAAAATACATACCACTCCAACAGGAATAACAAGTCTCCAAATGTCTTTTTTTTTTTTTTATTAAATCATAGCTGTGTACATTAATACTATCATGGGGTGCAGTGTGTTGTTTCTGTATATAGTTTGAAATACTTTCATCCAACTGGTTAACATAGCCTTCATGTCATTTTCTTAGTTATTGTGTTAAAACATTTATATTCTACATTTAGAAAGACTCACATGTACCGCCATAGGATAAACCATAGACATGAGCCCACCAATTGCCCTCCCTCCACCCATCCTCCCCCCCCCTTTCCCCATATTCTTGGGTTAAAATTGGGTTATAGCTTTCCTATGAAAACTATAAATGAGGTTCATAATAGGGTTGAGTACATTGGATACTTTTTCTTCTATTCTTGAGATACTTTGCTAAGAAGAATATTTTCCAACTCCATCCATGTAAACATGAAGGAGGTGAAGTCTCTCTCTTTATCGCTGCATAGTATTCCATGGTGTACATATACCACAATTTATTGATCCATTCATGGGTCGATGGGCAGTTGGGCTTCTTCCATGACCTAGCAATTATGAATTGGGCTGCAATGAACATTCTGATACAAATATCTTTATTGTAGTGTGATTTTTGGTCTTCTCAATATATACCTAGTAGAGAAATTATAGGATCAAATGGCAGGTCTATTTTTAGTTCTCTATATGTTCTCCAGATGACTTTCCAAAAGGGACATATTAGTTTGCAATCCCACCAGCAGTGCAGAAGTGTCCCTTTTCTCCACATCCACACCAGCATCTGTGATTTGGGGATTTTGTGATATGGCTAATCTTACTGGTGTTAGATGATATCTCAAAGTAGTTTTGATTTGCATTTTCCTGATGATTAAGGATGGTGAGCATTTTTTCATATATCTCTAGGCCATGCACCAGTCTTCTTCAGAGAAGTTTCTCCTCAAGTCCCTTCCCCACCCTGAGATGGGATCACTTGCTCTCTTCTTGCTAATGCGTTTGAGTTCTCTGTGGATTCCGTTTCTTAAACCTTTGTCGGAGACAGAAAACGTAATTCATCACATAAACAAATTAAAAAACAAAGACCATATGATTATCTCAATTGATGCAGAAAAAGCTTTTGATAATATCCAGCATCCCTTCATGATCAGAACACTTAAGAAAATAGGTATAGCAGGGACATTTCTCAAACTGATAGAGACTATCTACAGCAAACCTACAGCCAATATTGTATTGGAGTTAAGTTGAAATCATTTCCACTCAGATCAGGAACCATGCAAGGTTGCCCATTGTCTCCATTGCTCTTAAACATTGTAATGAAAGTTTTAGCCATCACAATTAGGGAAGAAAAGGCAATCAAGGGTATCCATATAGGATCAGAAGAGATCAAACTTTCACTCTTCATAGATAAATGTCTTTGATTAACAGATTTCTGTGTGAAAAATCTTTCACTGAGAGATTTGGAAATCGTATTCTTCTGTTATTTGTTTTGGAATTAAAATTAGAGCATTTTAAATGTCAGTGGATATATGTACACCATGGAATACTATGCAGCCAGAAAGAAAGATGGAGACTTTACCTCCTTCATGTTTACATGGATGGAGCTGGAAAATATTCTTCTTAGCAAAGTATATCAAGAATGGAAGAAAAAGTATCCAATGTACTCAGCCCTACTATGAAACTAGTTTATAACTTTCATAGGAAAGCTATAACCCACTTTTAGTACACATTCATTCTTAAACTCATCTTTTGCATTTATCTATTTCAATTGAGAAAGTTTCCATTTCCACATCATTTTTCTTTTAAGTAAGTGTTCAGGGATTTGGGAACAACCATATGTACGAAAGTTGAATACTAAGTTTTACACTTTGTGGAGCATTTTCCTGTTTGCTGCCATCAGCTCCTGTTTGGGGTTGAACTTCTGCACAGTGCTTCCCTGCAGGTGATGAGGAGGTTTTGGAAGGTGGATCATTAACTTTGCCTTGTATGATTTTCCTTTTGGCTAACTTGGGTTAGAAATGATGACTTCTTTTAATGCCTGATTTGTAATGTCTTGAGGAAGAAGAAATAAATCTTATACTTCTTAATGATCCTGAGAAAGCAGCAGCAGCTACAAAAGAACTGCTCCTCCAAAGATAGAAAAAACTTTACTCTGAGCTAAACTAACCTTGAAAAGCAATGAAAAACCTCTGTAATTAATAACAATACCCTGGTTTCTTGAGAAATATAATTATTAACTCTTTGTGATTTATCCTGCTAATTAACAACTTTTTTTTTTTTTTTTTTTGTCTAAGATCTGTAACTATAACCTTGTTGCTGACACTGAGCTGAAGGGAAAAATGTATAAAAGAGTTTGGAAAGAACTGTTCCCCAGAACTCAGCATTTTACACCTTGAGGCACCTGAGTTCTTGCTGGCAATTACTTTCTTTTCTCTACAATTTTGGTGTGTTTGTCAGTTTTAATTCTACATTTTCCTGCAACATTTCTGGTTCCCTGACTGGGAAGACAAGCAGGCAGATTGGTACTTAAAGACTCTGAGGCCTTCCCCACACTGTGTGTGGCTCCTGTTACTTTCCTGTTTGAGGTACTCCCCGTGCCCTGACTGACACAGTTCCCCAAGAGCACTCTCATGCTGTTTACAGGGAGGCAAGCATCCGCAGAATGACAGGGTGGTCTACAGTGATCTTCTGTGGACTCAGGTAACCAACAGAGGATCAAACATGTGGGGGAAGTGCAAGTCTGGACTTAAGTAAGGATAACTCAATTAAGAAGGGGTATATTACAGTAAAGTCCACGCCTAGGAGCGGAAGTGCAGTTTGATCACCTCCTTAAGGCAAGAGCTTGGTAAAAGGAATAGGAAAAGGAATTGGCCTCCATGAGGCAGGGGGCCTCAGTAAGAGGGCTTCCATGATACAGAGGGCCTCAGTAGAGTGGAAGGGATAGTTAGGAAGTGTTTAGCCTCTGTGAATAAGTGTTATGTGAAAGACTGAATACCATTTGTATAGCTTCATGACTGGTCAAAGTTACAAAGCTTGATTGAGCCCTAAGCTGTAGTTCTGTGGAGACATCATGAAGCATAACTTACGTGCTGCATGATGGCAGCCAGGCCTGTGACTGGTACAGGTGCATCTTAGCAGAAACACTTCTTAAAGCCTCACAAAAGGCCCAACAGGCAGGCATCTGAGAGATCTTCAACCCTCTCTCCTTGTATGCGCTGCAGGGTTGGGTTCTGGGCTCTCTAGTGTACACTTACTAATAAACTAATGTCACTGGGAAAAATAATGAAATAAATTTCAGAGAACTGGAAGAAATAGAACTTACTAATAAACTAATGTCACTGGGAAAAATAATGAAATAAATTTCAGAGTAAATAATAGATGTCTTGTTAGTTTATCTCCCCCAGTCCATTCCTGTTCTCCAGGTAAATAGGAATGGATTAAAGATCAGAACCTGAGGGGTTGGCACC
>NW_003852572.1:3317082-3325181 GCF_000181295.1 Otolemur garnettii | reverse complement strand
AGTGTGAAACTAGACAATGACAGGGAGTAGGCAGTCCAATGATACCCAGAGTATCCCCACCACCGTACCCGGAGAAAGCAGACTATAGCCCTGCCCCAGTCGCATACTGGGAGCTGGCTGGTCTATGCACAACAGAAGCTTGAGGATGAGCAGCAGCAGCATGGGACTGACTCTTTGCTTTGGACATTTTCACCTTTCTTCTTTAGTCTTAGGGGTAAGACATGGTTGTGAAAAATCATCCAAGAGGTGACTCAAACCGGACAAACTGTTCAAAATTATGTTATAGATTTACTCTATGTCCAGATGAATATAAAATTATGAGTATAAAATTATGAGTATAAAAATTATTTTATAATACAGATATTTGCACCAGAATGTTTGTATCAGCCCAATTCATAATTGCTAAGTCATGGAAGCAACCAAAGTGCCCATCAACCCATGAATGGATTAACAAATTGGGGTATGGAATATTATGCAGCCATAAAAAGATGGAGACTTTACATCTTTATGTTTACCTGGATGGAGCTGGAACATGTTTTTCTTAGTAAAGTGTTTCAAGAATGGAAGAAAAAGGATCCAATGTACTCAGAACTATTATGAAACCTACAAATAATCACCCACAGTTTTAAACAAATGATAAAACACAACTATAGTCCAGAATGAAGGAACAGGGTGGAGAGGGAAGGGGCAGAGGGTGGGTATTTGGTGGGACCACACCTAACATGCACAATGCAAGGGTACTTGTCAAAACCATTAAGAGTAGAGTATAAATGTCTTAACACAACAAATAAGTAGGTGAGGTGAAAGTTATGTTAACCAGTTTGATGTAAGCAGCCCAAATTTTACATAGTATCAGTACTTTGTACCACATAAATCCATTAATGTACACATTTATTAAAAATAAATACAATGAAACAGCAACATGGAAGGAAAAAAAAAGAATGTAGAGGAAAGAATGTTGTATATATAGTAACACCAATACCAGGTATGTGTACCCATACTAGGCCTGCTGTTTGCTACAATCCTTCTGAACCTTCAGAGCTGACTGAATTTGCTATGTGGTATGGTGATATCCCTAGGAAGACAATAACCCAACTTATGACAGAAGTTGCATGCCAAGTTTTTGATAACGTAACATTTGGGGAAATGTGAATAATTCCATCTTAGGAAAGGCAATATACTAAAAGCCGTAAGTGCTTATGCCACAGATTAGGCACCTGTTCAGGATGTATGCATTGGCCTTGTATAGTTTGGGCCACATTGATTAATCCCAATGACAGTGATTCAACACATTTAATAAAAGAAACAGCTCCTTCACCTTGTACCCCTGGAAATTGTTACTCATTAAGTAGTAAGCCTCCTTCCCCTAATTGTAAGTGGGGAAATTGTAATCCACTGATACTAACTATAACCGACCTTTCTGAACATAGACGGGCAAAAGGTGAAAGCCTTATGTTAGGAATAAAGGTACATGGAAGAGACCCTGTCATAGGTATAAAAGTTAGAAGTAAAATAACTAGAAGAAACTCAAGCCTGTGTATCAGGCTTTCTATGTTGAATTACAACAACCTGCTCCAGACCTTCCTCCTAAAGCTAAAAACTTATTCCTCTACCTGGCAGAAAACACTGCTCAATTTTAAATATAACATTGTGCTTCATCTGTTGTGGGACAATGATGAGCAGCAAATGGCCCTGGGAAGCTGGAGAATCAGATCTGTTCCCTCAGATCCTGCTTCTACTATACTCTCTAGAAGCATGCAGTGGGAGTAAGCTTCTGGACACTGAGAATGTCCATCATAGGTCAATATCATTTAGCCAGAGAAGGAAACAACTGGATCATCCTGGTGGGGAAGCTGTCATGTCTAGGCCAAAAATGTATAATGAAAACACCAATAGTATTACCTGGTGGAGCGAGGACATAACTGAACTAAAACCCCTGAGTGGATTCCCAAAGCTGAAAGCTGCTTGAGACTAACTGGGCAGCTCCACCAGGTCTCCACTGGATCTGTGGACACTGGGCCTATGTTCAGCTTCCCGATAGATAGTACGGAATTTGTGTAATAGGCATGATCAAACCTTCCTTCTTCCTATTGCCCCTAGAGACTCCAGAACTGTTAAGTTTTCCAGTTTATGCTTCTACACTGAAAAAAAAAAAAAAGTATAATGTGAGCATAGGAGATTGGAGTGACAATGATTGGCCTCCTCAGTGAATAATGCAATATTATGGTCCAGCTACCTGGGCTGAGAATGGGTCAGGGGGATACAGAAAGCCAATGTATGTGTTAAATCAGATTGTCCAATTACAAGCAGTATTAGAAATAGCAAATGAGACCACCAAAGCCTAAATTCTACTAGCCCATAAAGAAACACAAATGAGAAATGCTATTTAGCAAAAGGAATTGGTCCTAGACTACCTTTTAGCAGCTGAAGGAGGAGTGTGGAAAATTTAGTTTAACTAACTGTTGCTTACAGATTGATGATGAAGGACAAGGACAAGTAATTAAAGGATAACTAAAATAACTCATGTACCTATACAAGTGTAGAATGGGTTTAACCCAGATTTTTTATTCTGTGGATGGTTTTCTAAACTAAGAGGACTTAAAATCGTGATCATAAGTTGTTTTTTTTTTTTCATAATTGGAAGATGTTTACCTTTGCCTTGCTTATCACTTATCTTTATTCAATTTCTCAAAGGCATAGTCTCCGCAATTGTGATAACAGAGAATGCAGGCAAAGTGTTTATGACTTCCCAATATTATCAAGTAGACATGGATACCAATGATGAATGACATGAAACCCCATTCCTGATCAGTGGGGTCTCAAAGGGGAGAATGAAGAAGGAGAAATAAATCCTACACTTCTTAATGATCCTGAGAAAGCTGCAGGCAGCTTCAGAAGAACTCCTTCTCCAAAGATAGAACAAACTTTACACTGAGCTGAAATAACCTTGAAAAGCGCATGAGCACATGCACGAACACACACACACACACACACACAAAGATTGTAACTAACAACAGCACCCTGGTTTCTTCAGAAAAATAATCATTAAGTTTTTCCTAATTAAAAACTTTCCTTTGATCTAACATCTGTAACTATAACTGTGTAGCTGACATTAACTAGAAAAGAGAGGGAATTGCTCACTTAATAAGGAACGTCTATAAAAACTCTACGGTAAACTATGATTGATGTTATAACTTGTGATATAGTCCATACTAAACAACTTTCTCTACAATCAGGAACAGTTCAAGGATGTCCATTCTCCCAACTCTTGCTCAACATTGTTTTGGGAGTTTTGGCCAGTGTAATAATGGATATAAATTTGAAAGGAAGAAATAGAATTATCTTTATTCACAGAGGATGGGATTGTCTGCATAGAAAGTCTCAAGGACTCTACAAAATATTTTTCAACTAATATAGGAATTCAGGAAGGTTTCAGCACACAAGACAAGGATACAGAAATCAATTATATTTCTAGACCCTGCAACTAACGCATAGACACTGAAATTAAAAAGTACAACACCATTTACAACCACCCAAAAGTGAAATGCTTAGTCACAAACATAATAAATCATGTACAGGGCTCATGAGCTGAGGACCACAAAATTCTGATGAAGGAAATCAAACATGTGAAAGAATGGAGCAAACTATTCATACCAAAGATGTCAATTCTCTCCAAACAGATACACAGATGTATTAGTATAAGTCTATCAAGATCCCAGCAAGATATTATACACATAGATTAGATAACTATAAAATTTACATGAAAATAAAAGAGCTTAAAACAGCTGAACTAATTTTAAAAATGAAGAACAAAGAAATCACTGTACCTGGTTTCAAGACCTATATATCTACATTAGTCAAGACATTTTGGTATTGACCCAAGGACAGACACATGGACCCATGGAAGAGAGCAGAGAAATGGGAATAGACGCTCACAAGTATGCCCATCTGATTTTTGACAAAGGTGAAAAAATAATTTAATTGAGGAAACATAGCTTTCCAGTAAATAATGTTACCTGATGAGCCCATAACTAAAATAAACAGATGAAATAAAAAATCTATCCCCCCTTCAAAAGAAAGAATCTGGACCCCCAAATCTCATACTTTATACAAAAATAAAACTCAAAATAGTTCAATGACTTATATATAACAGTTAAAATTAAGGCACTTAACCTTAAAATTTCTAGGAGAAAATCCTTGAGATCTAGGGCTAGGCAAATAGTTCACATATGCAAAACATGATCCCTGTGAGGAAGGATTGAAAAATTGAACATCATCAAAATTAATACTTTTGCTCTGTGAAAGACCCTGATAAGAGGATGGAGAAATAAGCTACAGAGAGGAGAAAATCTCTGGAACCACACGTGTGGTAAAGGAGTTGTATGTCATACATTGTCACCAGTGTGTCAGTACCAAAAACTAAACAGTCAACAACCCCAAACCATCCAATTAGAAAACGTGTGGCCTATGAATAGACACTTCAATGAAGAGGACACTCACATGATGAACAGGCAGGAAAAAGATGTTCAACATTATTAGCTATGAGAGAAACACAAACTAAAATCATAATGACATGTCACTGATATCAGAATGGTTAAAAATGAAAAAAAAAATTAAACTAAAAAAATAGTGACAACACCAAATGCTGGTGAGGATGTGCAGAAATGGAGATCACTCATGTAGTGCTGGTGGAAATGTAAAATGGTTCTGTTGCTCTGGAGAAACAGTTTGAGAGTTTCATTAAAAAAAAAAAAATACAACCAGTGTATGCTATAGCAATTATGCTTCTGGTCACGCTACACCCCTGAGAAATGTACACAAAAATGTGATATGACTGATTACAGCAGGTTTATTCACACACAATACACCCTTACTGGAATCAACCCGGTTGTCCTTGGGCAGGTGAAGGGTTAAACAGTGGCACATCCACACTGTGGGATGCAAAGTAACTAGTGATATAACCCAGCACCTGAAGGAATCTCCAGAGATTCATGCCGAGTGAAAAGTGTCAGTTCCCAAAGATCACATACCATATGATTCCATTTTTATTTTCATTTTTATTTTGTTTTTATTTTTTGGCTGGGGCTGGGTTTGAACCTGCCACGCCTGGCATATGGGGCCAGCACCCTACTCCTTTGAGCCACAGATGCCATCCAAGGATTTTTTATCTTTTATTTTTTATTTTTGGGCTGATATGATTCCATTTTTATAGTGTTCTGGAAATGACCAGTTTATAGAGATGGAGCAAGAGTGGTGGTTGGTAGGGGTTGAGGGTGGGGTGGTTTGGAAGGTGAATGCAGCTGCAGAAGGGCCCCCAGGTCTCCAGGAGGTGGTGGTGGCTCTGCATGTTGAGCATGTTGTGTCCTTGTGACATCGTTATACAGTTTTATAAGAAGTTACCGGGGAGGAAATGGAATAAAGTTTATATGGGATCTCTGTGTATTATTTCTTACAGCTGCCTCCGAATGTACAAAATGGAAAATGTAATAAAAATTAAAGTCATCAAAACAACCAACAAAGTCCCATTTATTGCCAGTTTACCCCTCACCCCTTCCCTTGTCTTCACTGTCCGTTTCTTCCTCTCCTGGATGTCAAGTTGGGGGAGGGGTTGCTTCCTGAGCACATGGAAGCAGGGCCTCTTTTCCCACATTTGCATGTCATGGTTAGGACCCTCAGGGAGCTGCTAGAGTAAACCGGGGCCCTTGAGGCTTGTGGAGTCCCCTCTATGTGACCCCTGCCATTCCACACTGCAAGGGCTCAGCCTCAACCCTTAGCCCCCTCCATACCAGGCTGAACCCACTTCCCCCCTTTTGGGTGGGGCACCTGCCCTGCATCTAGGGCGTGCATGATGGAGTCTCCTCAGCTCCTGAGCAGATGCACACACAGGGTCAGGGTCACACTTGCTGTCTCTCTGAGCATCAGCCCACAGGGGTCCTTTACTCAGGGGACAAGGAAGGTGAAGTAAGCAAGGGCCCTACTGCCCTCCCCCACCAGTGCCAGGGGCCTATGAGATCCTGGGACAGAGTGCTGTGGACAACTGCAAGGCCTCACATGGACCTAATGTTGCACTAACACTAGGTCTGACCATTCAGTGGCCAAGAAGAAGCAGAGCTGAAAACCCCCCTCATCCCCAGCACAGGAGTGGGGATGGCTATGTGCCAAGGGGTGGGAATGGGGCCTGTTGCCTGGCCACCAAAGCCAGACACTCTGGGACTTGCAGGACTCATCTCCCCGATCCTTCCCTCATTTTGTGCCTTCCTGTGGGTTGAGGGTGGAGTCTCACTCAGGGCCAGAGACCAGGTTCCTGTGGAGCTAGCTGAGAAAGGGACAAAATCAGCTGCCAGTGTGGTCTGAGCTGCCAACTGCAAGCCCAGTGCCCCCAACCCACCAGGCCCCATTTCACCTGTCCTAGCCTCCATATGGCCCTGCCCCTGAGATCCCCATCCCATTATACCCCAGTTTACCTGGCCCCACCCTACCTGGTCCCACTCCTGGGGTCCTAAGCAGGTCTGGAGAAAGTCTGAGAGAACTGAGGGCAACTGGCTTTGGGGTTTCTGGTGGTTGGGGAGGGGTTCCTCACATAAGCAGCAGATGCGATGGTTTCAGTTTTCCGTGGCACCAGGGGAAGGGCCACCTGGGACATTAACCATGCAGTCAAGCTCTGTCACAGCCTGCTGTGTGCTCTCTTGCATCTCTCTGCCAGATGGGGCTCCTGGCAGAGGGTGCCAGCCCAGCCAAGGCTACCTCCCTATTTGCACCAGCTTTTGGATGTTGCCTCCATCATCCAATCTGAATTTCAGATTGGAAATTCAGAGTAAATTCCCAGGGCCTGGAGCCAGCATGAGTAGGTCTGGGGCTCCCAGGCTTGGGGGCAGGGGACATCTCTGCTGAGGAGCTGATGGTGAGTCTGGACCTGATATCTAGCCTGGATCCCCTGGCAGTGCCTGAGCCTTCCCTGTTTCCCTGGTAGCTATACCCAAGAGGGGAATTCTAGGCCCCTGTACTCCAAGCAGAGCAGGGGCCCAGCTGTGGACGCCCTGGGGGCACTGATGGAGGCAGACAGGTCACTCCACCCAAGGAGTGTCTGCTCTCAATTCCTCCTTCAATCATGTCCCTGCCAGCCTGTGATATTCTTGGGAGTCAAAGGACTTTCTGCCAATGTGCCTGATCTGTGGTCTGACCTGGCACATTGGCAGGAGGAGACAACACACATTAAACCTTCATTTACCAAGAGGGAAATTGCTGCTAACATGCCAGGGAAAGAACACTAGCCAAGGCTCCATCAGGAACTCCTAACCGAGGACAAGAGAGACACTGTGCAGCCCTGGGGACACTGGGCCACCACCAGCATTTCAGGATGCTCCTTGTGAATCATTATGGGGCTATGAGAAAATTGGAGAAGAGTATAATTATACTCTAAAAAGTTGAATGACTTAAAAGAAAGGAATAGATCACAAGAAATACTACACCTAACAAAACTAAACCACAAATAAACAGAAAATCTGAACCAGCCCATGTCAGTAAGATGACTGACCCAATAATGAAAAAATCTCCCAGTGGGAAAAGCATAAGACAAGGTGGCATCACTGCTAAATTCTGCCAAAAACTTAAATAAGTGGTGATAGTGCTTCCCACTCTCTTCCAAAACACTGGCAAGAGTGCAAATCTTTCAACTGTGTTTGATGAGAACAGAATCACCATGATACCATAGCCAAAGACACTACTAAAGAAGAAATCCTAGGGCCAATTTTCCTGATGGAGGTGGATTCAACAATTCTTAACAAAACATCAGGAAACCAAAGTTAGCAACCCAATAAAGGGATTATGCCATATTATGCCATAACCATGTAACATTTATCCCCAGGAACCAATGATGGTTCAAAAAATACAAATCATTAGATTTGATATCACACATTAACAGATGAAAATAAAATTTTAGGTGTGGGAAAAGTAACTGAAGAAATGAGATTTCCTTTCATGTTAAAAAATGTTCAACAGACTAAGTATAGGGAGAATTTGCCTTGACACAACAAAGCCATAAATGAAAAGCCCAGCCCTAGTATCAGTCTTGAAATATTGAAAGTCTTAAACCTAAAATC
>NW_003852572.1:3294976-3316938 GCF_000181295.1 Otolemur garnettii | reverse complement strand
TGTGCAAAAACCAATACTACACTTGATGCTATTTCAAAATTCAGATGTGCACATCCCCCGAAGGACAGGATCTCAGGAGACAGTAAAGAGGTTAATGTAACTCCATCTGGGAATGAAAAGGTTAATGTAACTCCATCTTGGAACTAGCTTCCCACTCTCCTCCTGGGCAAGGTCGCCCAGGTGGACAAGTCTATCAGAAGGAGACTGGCTCCCTCCTCCGCACTTCTGGGCAGCCAGTCTGAAGAGAACTGGCTCTCTTCCTAGGCAACTAGTCTGAAGGGAACCAGCTTCCCTCCTCCACACTTTTGGGCAAGGTCAATCAGCTCAGCGGGAGCCAATCTATCAGAAACAGACAAGCACACCCCCCCCCCTTTAGAAAGTACCTAACCATAACACCTCAGCCAATAGCAACCCCTCCCAACAAAACACCCAATGGAATTCCTCTATACGCTTAAAAAACCTCCACTCACTTCACTTAGGGGTCATCACCCCACCCCTGCCGGTACGCTATAGGGTGGAGTGACCCAGGCATATGCTTGCATTTAAATAAAAGCACTTCTTTGTTTTTACATGTGTGTATGGTGGTCTCTCAGTGGTGATTTAGGTCCCAACAGCAGGACTCCCACAGGGGTTTCAGACTCCACTGAGGTAGACAGGGCCGTGGGCCCAGGAGGATCAGGGGTGTTGTGCCTGATGACCCAGCTCATTCCTTAACTCTGGCCCCACTCCAGGCCCCAGGTTAACAGGTTGCTTGGCCATATCTCCTCCTCTCACCTCCTGTGTGGGCAGCAGCTCTCCTAGCCTCAGTGGCCTCTTGGGTCTTTCCCTTAGCCTTCCCTGGAGGGTGTGGCTCCAAGAACCTGCCTCACCTCCTGGCCTCCCAAGACTGTGGCCAGTATGGGCACAACCAAGAGAAGGGGTGATCCTTAGCCAGCTAACAGCCCCAGCCGACAGGAACAGGAGCTCGCCTGTGGGGGTCATGAGGCAGAGTCCAGGCGCTGAGGGACAGTGGCCCTCACAGGCCTTCCCAGTACCTGCTGCAGCTGCCCTCAGGCTCTAGGCAGATGCTGTGTGGGCTACCCCAGTGCCTTCTGTCCATGCCCTCTGCCGCTTCCAGGGAAGGCCTGGCAGCATCCCTGATACACAGGGCAGCACCTGACCTCTCCCTGGACTTTCAGGCCATGTTGATACTAGAATTTCTAATTCAGTATGTTCCTGGTCTCAGTGATTTGAAGAATAAATCCACTGAAACACAGATCAGTGGTAAGACAGGATTTATTTTATAGAAAAGAATACAGAGGGAAAAAATCACCAACGCTCTTGGCAGAGAGAAAAACCCAAGAGGGAAGAAAACTCTCTCTTTCTGCCTGGGTTCTTTGTCCAGGGTATAGATAGTCACTTGGGTCCTCTGTAGTTACATTTGGCCAGGACTTGGTAACAAATGAATGGCTACAACCTCCTTTATTCACAGGCCCCTGTGGCTAGTGGAGCCTCCTGCTGCCTCCACCAACCCTCTGGTTCCTCTGCCAGCTACCACCACACCAACACCGCCAGAAGGGTAGGGGGCCTTTGGGAAGAGAATCTGCTGCTAAAAGTAAGCTTGGGGAGGCCTCAGAGCTTCTAACACAAGGTGCCTTGGGAAAGCTGGCTTCTCCCAGCCACTGTGCGGACAGGTGGGGAGAGCAGAGATAGGGAAGGTGAGGGTGGGGGGTAGGCAGGTGGAGGCCCTCAGGGCAACCATGACATGAGGGGCTTCCGGGCCCCAAAGGCCTGCTGCTCTGCTCACTCGTGGGCCCCCTCTGCCTCCAGCCTCCCTGTGGGGGCTACACCCCTTTTCCTCCACCAGCCCCTGCAGCTGAGGCCTCTTCCCCACATCCCCCACCTCAGAGAGTGCCCCAGACACAGCTGTAGAGCCTCAGGCCACGAACCAGCCTGGGAACCTGTGCCTCTGGAGAACAGAACTGTGTGGCATTCAGGCTTCCCTGCCTGACCCAGGAGTGGCCCTTGGGGATTGAGCCCATTTCAGGGGTGCTCTGCGGACACCTGAGACCCATCTTCCTCCTCAGACCTCTCAGACAGTAGAGGCTCATGGGGCCTTTGCTCAGTGGGGTCTTTGGGGACATCTCCCACCAAGCCTGGCTTTAACTGGCCTGTGTAGATCCAGGCACTCCAAACCACGTGCTGTGGACAGGGCCCGCTGCCTTGCAGGATTTACTTCTGCGGCTGGTATCAGTGTCTGCAATGGACGGACCCTCCACAGAGGGCAACGCCCCAGCAGTCACCGCAGACTGTACCAGGAGAGGCAGAGGCAGCCGCTGGGAAGCCAGAGTAGAAGCCTTGACCGGTGCAAAGCCCAGGAGCCGCCACACCAAGTGCGGGTGGGAATACATGGCCAGCCCTAGCAGAGGCAGGCAGAAGCTCCTGGGCCCATAGTGCCAGAAGACCAGAGCGAGGAGCGGAGTACTCCTCACTCCGGAGCGGTGCTGCACTGGCTGCCCTGGATGGCTCCAGGAACAGCATCCGCTGGCCCCAGCCCCCAGGGCACATGCCCTTCTCTGCCTTCATCAGCTCTGAGGTTCCCCATCCCGCCTCCATGGCTGTGGACCTTGGCGCTGGACACAGCCTCCCACAGGCTCCCGCAGTTGTGAGCATTTCCCTGTTGAACCTGCAGCTGAACTGAAGGCCAGCGGAGGCGGCCCTGGGGGGAACAGATGGTCCTGGCTGGCAGCATGGGCAGCACCTCCAGCAGTCCAGACCGGTCAGAGCTAGCGCAAGAGGGTGGGTGGCTGGGTGCGGTGCAGGCACCAGGGAGTGCTCCAGAGGCACAAGGACTGCCAGAGGAGCAGACCCGGATGCTGGGCGCGTGGCTCAGAGCTACTGAGGGCTGAAAAGCTGCAGCGCCAGGACCCCATGGACAAGAGGCAATGGCACTCACCTCCAAGGCAGTGCACAGAGGCTACACTGTGAGGTGGTCCAGACACCTGGCTCCTCTGGCAGAAATTGTTGGCGGATGGGGTGTCGCAGGTAGTGTCCTGCATGTACTAGCCCACTACCTGCGGCTCACAGCACAGGAAGTCGCGCTCCCCCACTCAGGGCAAGAAGAAGGAGCTCACCCAGTGCCTGCTGTGGTTGAGTCTCAGGTGGAGAAGGTGACCAGGAACTGCAGGTCAGGGGGTTGAGGGGCATGACTGCCCAGGGCACTGTTTGCCCAAGGCCTCCGGCCCTGGAGGACGTAACCCAGTACTGGCTCCCGCAGTCCAGGAATCACCTGGCCTCATTAGCTGAGCTCCTGGGGGCAAGACAGCCGCTGCCTTGGTCCAATGGTGGCGGGGGTTGGGGGCTGCTCCATGATTGCCCTGAAAGCAGAGGGAAGGGGGCGTGGCCGTGCCTTTGAAGTAGGCGATGAAATTCACATCAGCATCAAGCAGGAAAAGGTGCAGATGTGTGCAGGTGATGACACGAGGCTAAGTGGGCAGGTCCGGGTAGGGAAGCTCGGCTGGTCCTCAGCCCTGGCCCTGTTTAAATCCAGTCAGTGCACACAGTTGGAGAAGGGTGCGTCGGAGACAAACCTCGGGGCTCTGTCTGCCAGCTGCGAGGCGGCAAAGAGTAGCGGTTGCGAACAGGAGGCGCTTGAGCAGGCCGGACGCGTGCGGGCACCCAGGAGAGCTGGACAGCGCCCACCCACACGCGCAGCGCTGGGAGAGGCTGGAAGCGCGGCGGCTGTTGGGTGCAAGGGCGGGGACGTCATCTGGGGCCCGTGCACTGGAACCCAACGGGTTTGCTCAGCCAGTTCCTGTTGCGGACTTTGGAGCGCGGGAGTGTCGGTGTTGGCAATTGCAGACAAAGCGAGTTGACTTCTTGAATTGGTCTCTGGGAGGAAGGGTGAAGCCTGGGGGAGGGGAGAGGAAGGCAAAGCCGGGAGGTGGGAGGTTGAAGCCCGGGGGCGGGAGTTGAGGTGTGTGTGAGCACCTAGACCCCGGCCATGAAGAAGATCTTCGGCCTCGGGAGTAAGCAGGGGCAGCCGCCTCCAGGCTTTGTCACCAGACTACAGAAGATCAGGGGCACCGTCGCCTGTGACACTGGCAGCATTGATGAGACCTTCACGGAGCCCAGGTACCACATCCGAACCAGAGATCTGGGCAAGATCCACAAAGCTGCCAGCCGAGGTCAAGTGGACAAAGTCCAGCAGCTCCTCCTCCTCGGGAAAAGCCGCGTGAACGACAGAGACAGTAACAGAAGGTGATGGGACTGTGCCCAGAGGTGGGGCGGGCTGGGAGCTGTGCCAGAGGAGCCACTGCCTGGGCAGGCCAGGGGAGCCTCAACCTCCTGTCACCAAGGGCGCCCGGCTTTCTTCCCTCCACAGGCCCCCAGCACCTGGCAGTGGAAATGTTGGCGAGGAGCCCCCAGGCCACCTCTGAGCAGCCACGCACATATCTAGCTGGCTTTCCATCCACTTAGGATTCCTCTTACAGAGCACTTTGGTGACAATTTTCAAGTGATTTACATAACAGAATTAAATGTATACAGCATTTCTTCTTTTTTTTTTTTTTAAATAGCTCTAGGAGTAGAAGTGTTTTCTGTTACGTGGATGGATTGTATAATGCTGAAGACAGGACTTTCAGTGTACCTGTCGCCAGATGTGTATGTTGTACCTGTAGGTAGACCTTTTTCTATCACCCCCACCACGTTCTTTGATTGCAGCGTCCATTACACCTCTTTATGACCACATATACCCCCCTGTTTAGCTCCCTCTTTAAGTAAGACTAGGTGTTGTTTGTTTTTCCCTCCCTGAAATAGTTCACCTAAGATGCTAGTCTCAAATTCCATCCAAGATGCTGTAAAGGACATTATTTCCCTTCTTTTTAGGGTTGAGTAGTTGCCATAGTGTATACAGAGGGTGCAAAAAATGTATACACATTTTAAGAAAGGAAGAATCTGTATTAAAATTGTAACATTCAAGTCACATTGACTTCTGCAACTATAAGAGGTCCTCAAATGGGATTGGTATTCATCTTTTGTTATGGGTACATACTGAGTTTAGCAATCTTAGTACAGTTTTTTTTCCTTTCTTAAAATGTGTAAACAGTTTCAAGCACCCTTTGTATGTGAGATCTGACAACTAAGTTTGTGAACTCACCCTAGAAAAAGTGCTAGATATCTCATTTCTGAATATCACTATATTTAACTTCCAAATACTCCTTTTAGGAGGCTGGGCACTGACATCAGTACCTAGTTTACCCGTCAGAGCAATTTTGGGACTCTTTTACTAGAATGACCTTCAGAGCTGTCATTGTACAAGTCTGACAATTAAGTTTACAAACTTGCTACTATGTACCTACATTGGTAGCACTGTCCAAACAACTCGGCAAGGTTTCATAACCTGGTGTATCAGTGTCTGTTGTTCACGTCTATTGTGGCAGTGTCTTGTTGAGTGGTGTTCATTATTGTGTTTGCATGTTTTTGAGTGCCATACAAAAACCACTTTAATTAAGTCCTCTTTATTTTTGGTTTTGGTTCTTTTTATTTTGCCATTATTATCTTTGGGGTCTTAGTCATAAATTATTTCCCTAGACCAATATTTAAAATAGATTTTTTTCTACATTTTCTTTTAGAATTCTTATGGTTTCATGCCACACATTTAAGTCTTCTATCCATCTTAAATTAATTTTTGTGCATGGTAAGAGATGGGGTCAAGGTTCATTTCTTGCATGTGGCTATCCAATTTTCCCAGCATCATTTTTTGGATAGGGCTTCTTTCCCTAGTGTATGCAGTCTGCTTTGTTGAAGAATGGTTAGTTGTAGGTAGGTTGTACTACATTGTGTTCTGTTCTGTTGGTCTATGCCGCTGTTTTGGTGACTATCCATCCCATTGTGGTATAGTTTGAAGTCTGGTAGTGTGATGCCTCCAGATTTTTTATTTTTTCATTAAGATTGCTTTGGCTACTTGGGCTCATTTTGGCTTCAAGCAAAGTATAGAATTATTTTTTTCTAGATCTGTGAAATATGACTTTGGTATATTGATAGGATTGGACATTTTGACAATGTTGATTCTACTGCATGGTATATATATGTATATGTTATATATTCTACGGCATGATTCTATAAGTACAATAGAGTTTCCATTTGTCTGTGTTACCTGTGGTTTCTTTCCTCAGTGTTTCCTCATTATTTTTATAGACATCATCTTTTGCCACTTAAGATAAGTATATTCCTAAATACCTTTTTTTTTTTTTTTTTTTTTGCAGTTTTTGGCTGGAGCTGGGTTTGAACCCGCCACCTCCAGCATATGAGGCCAGCGCCCTACTCCTTTGAGTCACAGGGGCCACCCAGGACTTTATTGTTTTTTATAGCTTTTGTGAATGGTTTTTGATGTGACTCTCAGCTTGAGCGCTCCTTATTTGTATACATTAATTTTATCACCTGAGACTTTTCCAAATTCATCAATTCCAACATTCTCTTGGTGAAGTTTTGGGGATTTCTTTTGGATATGAGATTATATTATATAATTAGGGAAAAGTGATAGTTTGACCTCCTCTTTTTCAGTGTGGATTCCTTTTATTTCTGTCTCTTGCCTGATTGCTCTGTCCAGGACTTCCAGAACTATGTTGAATATAAGTGGTGATAGTGGGAACTCTGGTCTTGTTCCAGATCATAGGGAGTGTTTTCAACTTGTCCCCAGTCAGTATGATGTTGGTTATGAGTTTGACATGTATGACTTCTGTTTTGAGATTTGAGCTTTCCTTTCAGGCCTGGTTTTTTGAGGTTTGTTTTATCATGAAACGGTGCTGTATTTTGCCTAATGATTTGTCTGTGTCTGTTGAGATGATTAAATGATCTTATTTTGCTATCCTTTCTATGGTGAATCAGATTCATTTATTTACATATGTTGGACCATCCTTGCATCCCTGGGATAAAGCCCACTTGGACATGGTGAGTTATATCTTGATGTACTGTTGAATTCAGTGTGATAGTAATTTATTGAAGGCATTTCCATCTATATGCATAAGGGATATTGGCTTTTAGTTTTCTTCTTTTTAAATTATTCATTAATTTATTTTCCTTTTTACTTTTCTTCTTTGGTTATGTCCTTTCCTAGCTTTAATATCAAGGTGATTGGCTTCATAGAAAGAGCTGGTGAGGAGTCCCTTGTTGTTCATGTTATGGAATAATTTCTGCAATTTGGGTGATAGCTCCTCTTGGTAGGTCTGATATAATTTGGCTATGAATCATCTTGTCTATAGTTCTTAGTATTGTGAGATATTCTCCATGGAGGATAGCATTACAGGGATGGTGCTGCCTAGGGTCTGCCCACAGAGTTCACAGTCTCACCTAGGTCAGGCTATTTAGGCAATGGTTATGGGATCCCAGAATGTGGGTATTTGCTCAGACTGGATCCTGGTGTATTGCTAGCTGAGGTCTATTTTTCCCTGGTGAGGTGATACACCTTGGGGAAGTTGTGAGAGATGAGTTGTAGTGGAGGAGACTCAGGGGTGGGATACTGGGGTTTAAGTGCTGTATTGGAATCTCAGGAGTGATGTCCTGGACATGGCAAGAGCTCTGGAGTCACAGGGGCAGAGCCTCTGGCTCTGGCTCTTGCATGAGAACCTCAGAGCCAGAATTGGGTTAACTATTTTTCTCAAAAATGTTAACTCTTCCTATGTTTATTGATTTTACATAAACCAAATAAAAATGTACAGTTTTCAAATTTTAATGTTACACATAGTATTTCTTACTAGAAGGGTGAATTCTATTAAGTATAGAGTATAAATGTCTTAACACAATAATTAAGTAAATGAGGTGAAGGGTATATTAACTAGTTTGATATAAGCATTCCAAGTTGTATATTAAATCAGCACAAAGTCATTAATGTATAAAAAAGAAAGAAAATATATTTGATGGGCTGAAAAATTTTCCCTCCTAAATATCAATATGTAGCATTAATTTTTATAAATTAATCATTTACTAATAGCTGAATAAAATATATATGAATGGAATAGAATAGAAAATCCAGACGCTCAAATATATGTAAGAATTTAGAATAACGGGTACACTTTATATAGCTAGAAAAGATGAACTATTATGCTTTGTAGAAAACTAGCTAGATTTTTATTTCATCAAATGAGGTCCTAACTGAATACAGATTAAAAAATTTAAGTATAGCAAATGAGAACTATACTAGAAGTACACATAAATGCCTATTTATATAGGCACATTTTAATGGTGACAAAAACCTTCCTGAGAATGACCTCACAAGCAAGTGTTCTGCAGGTTGATTTAGCAAAATTAAAATTAAAATCCGCAAAGTAAAGAGAACATAATTATGAAATATTTATAAATGTGTGTAAAGATGAAAAGTGTGTCTTCATTGTACAGGGAATTCTTTCAAACTGAGACAAATACTAACGTCAGATTTAAAATTAGGCAAAGTAACTTTTTGAACACCTACAAGTGACCTGTGTCCATAGGAAAAATATATTTAGTGTTCTTGGTAAGAGAGGGAATTTAAATGAAAAGAAGAATGAAATACTGTTTTTATACACATAAAAAGTTTGTCAGAATTCACAGCAATGGTTCATATAGTGCTGCTAAAAATTTAAGTTGTTGATGACTTTCCACATAAAAAGCTTGGGGATAAACACCACATTTTAAAACTGTGCATGCTTTTTACCTATGAATTCCATGACACAAACGTGTCTTTAGAAGATAATTGGAGATATATGCAATTTATTTTTCTCAGCATTGCTTAAAACAGCAATCTATAAAGAAATACCCATACAACAGATTTGAGAAATAAATGTCAGTGTATTCATAGGATAGAGTAATATGCGACTGCTAAAGGTGGGATTACTTACAGAAGTGTGTTATATGCAAAGACGTAATTGGCATCTCAAGTGAGAATAAAAATCAGTACGATTATGCATATACACAAAAAGTCTATGGCCTCATGTTAGCTACAAATATTCCCAAAATGTGATTAAATCTGTTCTTCAGGTATTGGCATTATATGGGAAATTTTTTCTATTTTTTATCTGTGATTTCTCCAATGGGTGTGTATGAGTGCTTGAATGAAAGTTTATTTCTAATGAAATAATCCTTTGGAAGAGGAAGAATTGAATCTTTGTAGAGATGAAAATAAATTTTTATTCTGTAAATATTTTTATTTTGCTTTTTTTGAGACGAAGTTTCACTTTGTCATTCTTGGTAGAGTGCTATAGTATCATGGCTCACAGCAACCTCAAACTCATGGGCTCAAGCAATTCTCTTGCCTTCGCCTCCCAAGTAGCTGGGACTACAGGAGCCCACCTCAGCACCCTGACTGTTTTTAGAGATGGGGTCTCTCTTGCTCAGGCTGACCTGAAATTCATAAGATGAGGCAATCCACCTTCCTTCACCTCCCAGAGTGCTAGGCTCACAGGCGTGAGCTGCTGTGCCTGGCCACTATTATCTTTATTGTGGATTGGTATCTTCTTTCAACTTTTAGCCTCTTCAAGAGTAAAGGGAATCTTTTATCTGAGCTTCTACATTTTACTTCATATGTGTTTTTATTTTATAGACTTCTTATGATGTGTTTTTATAGATTAATCATTTAATTTTCATTCACTGTGTCCATATTAAAATAAAAATAGCAAATATCAATGATTTTTGCCATTGTAAAAGTATTGCTTTTCTGTATGTGTTTTCTTGAAGAATATTGAACTTGCTGACTATATGGACTATGGTCTCTGTCCATTTCAAACTGTTTACACATTGAGCTTGACATTGAGCTACCCTGAATACCTAATATACAGCAGACATATTTTACATTTCTTAGCAATCCTTTCATCCTTACAAAGTTCATGTTTCCTTGCCCAGCCTGAGAAAATTCAGAGATTTATAAATGGAATATTAGGAGTTAATCTCAAATGAAACTTTTGCTCCCTCTTGTCAGACTAAAATATGTCTGCAGCTAGAAAATTGTTAAAGATCATCTTGAACTCCCCTTTGAAAGTATATAGTAGTCAAATACTAATGATAATCATTTAAAATATTTGATTTGCTTACATTTGGTAAATCAAAATATTGAATAGATAGATGAGCCACACTTCTTCATTTGAATCATGAGTTTCTTTTGGCTTAAAGTAAGAACTACTTTGTTTTTAAAATTTTTTATTATTTTCTCCCTCTTTCCTCATAGTACTTTTAAGAACAAAAGTTCACCTAAATGCCAGTCATATGACTAGAACTGCCATAGACCTATTTTACATACCATGTTTCACTGAATGGAAGGCACAGTGGATTTTGTGATGCCCCATTATCTTAAGTATAGATAAGAGATATTTTTTAAGTGCTGCCAATTATAGTTGTAATAAGTTGTGAATTACAAGTGGCATTCCAATATCAGACATGTTAAAATGTGAGAAAAACAGCATCTGAGAATTATTGACATACAATGCTATCTCTGATTATTCAAACATACCAAAAGTGGGTATAATTGTATCATTTTACTTGATTTAAACGTTGTCTCTCTTACATAGTAGTAAGTAATAATTATGATATCTAATATTATTGATCTGTTATGTGTGTTAGGAATACTTTGCTTAGATTCTCGTTTAAGCATCAGAGTGGTGACCTGTGAGAAAGCTACTACTTTTATGCCTATTTTATTGATAAGGAAATTGAGGCAGCGAAAGTATAAGCAATAGCAATTAAGGCACAGAGCTTACAGTAGGATCCAAACCCAAGTTGAATAGAATTCAAGGCCAACTGCACTCTATTCAAATAGGCTATTATTTCATTAATGTGAAGGGTGATACGTGCTAATAAATATTGTACTTTCTTTACAAGAGAATGAAACATGTTTCAAAAGCAGAGGAATAACTTATCATTTCATATGTACAATTAAATAAGTGTATGTTTTGAGATTGTACACCACAATTTTCTCAAAAATCCTCTTCCTTCCACAGGACTGCTCTGCATTTGGCCTGTGCCAAGGGCCATATAAAAGTGGTGAGGCTCCTGCTGAGCAGAAAATGTGAGGTTGATGTGGGTGATAATGAAGGCAGGACGCCTTTGATGAAGGTATATAGTAGCCAACTAGTTCAGCATGAGCTGGATTTGACTTAAATGCATAGAATACATAGAATAAAGTTGAAGTTATCTCCTTTAAATATAATGACTTGGTGGAACCTGTGGAATGCTTACTTGGAATGCCTAACAACTGCCGTCTCTTTCTTGGTCTAATACTGACAGGCTGTACAATACCAGGAAACGGAATGTGCGTTTAATCTGCTAGAGTATGGAGCAGATCCAAATGTAACGGATGACTACGGCAACACTGCTCTCCACTATGCTGTGTACAATGGGAATATGGTTTTAATCACAAAACTGCTTTCATGTGGTGCGAATATCGAAGCCAAAAACAAGGTATAGCTCAAACTCCTTTATTTTCAAAACATGTTGGTACGTAAAGGCATTTGTTTTAATGTTGTCATATGTAAGCCTGAGTTTTCCATAATTGGAAGTTCAGGCATTCCATGAATGAAAATACAGAAGGTATCCCAAAAATGGGTAAGTATTTTAAGAAAGGAATATGCTATATTAAAATTGTAATGCTCAATTCATATTTGACTTCTGGAATTACAAGAGACACAATACAAAATACAGGTGCCCATAAAGCTCCTGTGCCACTATTTTAAATTGCACACGAACTTTCTGGCCACCCTGTATAAGATAAAAAATGTTATCAGTATGTGTGTGTACATTGAGTATTAGAATTTTAATACAATTTTTTCCTTTTTCAATTTTTACCTAATGTGTGTATACATTTTTGGTACATTCTGCATTTTGAAATAATTGCCTATCATTTAACTTTAACTATTGATGCTTTTAAAGAAGCAGTAGGGGATACAGCTTTGTTATATGGATTTATGGTAAACTAAATTGTTAAATTTAAAACTTTTTCCTTTTTGAATGTTTTTCCCATCTAAGATTTTTCTTAATTCGTGTAAAACACCACAAGAAAGCAAAATTTGCTCTACAGAGCAATAGGCTTTGTCTTAAAACTTTTCCAAAACAAACTTATTCTATCAATACAATAATTGAAAATATTGTTCACAAATCCCTAAAACATAAATCTCGGTGAGAAAGAGACTTATCATTCAGTGTCAAGGCTTAAGAGGGAAAAATGGAAAGAAAAAGTAAAGTGATTATAAATATGCAGGTTGTTTGGAAATTAGGCAATCGAGGGAAAATACCAAGATGTCATTTATTGTCTGTATTATTTTTTCCTTCTATTGTTTTTCCACCTTATACATTTAAACCATGTTCTCTTCAGTTTAGGGAATGATCATTCTATATTTGGGAGAGAGAGTTAGTGAGAACTAAACTTGCCTAGAGATCAGTTGTAAGAGGACTCTGATGAACCTAGATTGGCAGCGAGTCAGTGGAGATCAAGTAGGAAGCAAGAGGGAAGAAGAGATAATTGCCGACTCCTCCTCTCCTGGCAGAAATGGCTGCTCACATAAGTCTGGACACTGCTTTCAAATCTGAAATGTCTGGGTAGGAAGATGAAAGATAAGGAGCTTATTAAAAGGAAAATCAGATTGCATTTTGAGTTTGCTAATACGTGCTCTCTGCCTTTCTGGAAAATTAAATGTAATATTCAGTAAATAACTCCATCTCTTACTCTTTCTGCTTTCTTCCTGGCCAGATTCCCCAATAATAAAGGGAATCATCTATATGGATGAGAGATGAGACTGAAGTGATGGTCAGCTGCACTGGCTTTCAGCTAGAATTGTGCATTATAGTGATCTGGAGAGATTAATAAATATATATTATAAATCTAGGTGCAGATTTATGAAACCTCATAAGACACAAGGATATTTAAAAATATTTTCTTGAAGCCGGGCATGATGGTGTGTGCTTGTAGTCCCAGCTAGCAGGAGGCTGAGGTGGACGGATTGCTTAAACCTAGGAATCTGAACTCAATCTGGGGCTGGGTGACAAGCAAGACCTGCCTCTAACAACAGTAATAAAAAACTTCCTTGAGATTTTACTACACCCCTGATTAATAACCACTGAACACATAAATGTACTGTATGAATTCCCATATCTCAAAAACCTTGTTGTGAAGACTCTAGAGGAGTTGGAGTTTAATAGGTGGCACTTCCTTCAAGTCTCTCCTTTCCAATGACATTAGCCTGTCTTTTATCTGTCTATCTCTACCTCTGTGGTTGAGAAGCTAAAAAGAATATGATTGATAAGATCTGTCAGCTTACAGATAATCCTATGTTCCTTCCAACCACCAATCATTCACTGCCACAAAGTGGCTGATTTGAAATTAGATTATGTTCAGTCTTTCAAAAGTGGAGGTTGCATTTTTTAGGGTATTTGTTATTCAGGCACTTAGGTTGACAAATATTTATTACAAGTAGGGTTATCTCAACTGGAATAAGTAGCAAATATTGAACAAGTTTTAAGTTGAAGCGGCATTATGGACTATCTTAGTACGTCTCTTAAGTTCATACAGCTTTGGCATAATCAGGATGGCAGTTTTAAGCATTGAAAACCATGAATTTAAAAGACTACAGATAGAAATTTCAAAAACAATGTAGTTTCAGCAGTCGTATGAACTAACGATCTATTTGGTTAACAACCAGGGAAAATTCAATGCCAATAGCTTATAAATGAATCATTGGAATAATTATTGGAACAATGAATGGAATAGTTGTTGGAATAATTTTGAAGTGTTTATTATGAGTTTTAATAGCAATATTTATTACATGTTGGGGCTTGATTTCTTTTAGTAAAAGATATGATACCAAAGAAAGGAAAGATTTTACATGGAAATAAATACTTACTTCACACACAGTGACTGTTTGGAAATCATGGTACATCCATAGCAAATAAGAAAACGCAAGGGCTAAGTGTGGCTCACAGGTAGGTTTAGTTTGCATCCGTAAGTGAGCCAACATGTGACCTTGGGAGACTCATGCAGAAGTCTAGATTTCAGGCTTCTCTTAAGAACCAACCCTGCTATCCCTTGAGCCCATAATACTGTTGGATGTGCTGTGCAGAGATCGCCCCTTTATGTGAGGCACAGGTTCCCCACTTTGCTGCTGTGCATACCTGGGTACTTCACTCAGATCACCCACTTTGCCTCTATACACATTTCATTTTACCACTCGTGCTTTATGGTATATTTTGACAAAGATTTGAAAGTTTCAAGACAGTTTATATTTCTTTATAATTTATAGTCTATATTTTATACAAGTCCCTTATTAATAGGGCTGAGTTGTAGAATTTGAAAATTCTCTCTCTCTCCTTCCTTCTTTCCTTTTTCCTTCCTTCCTTCCTTCTTTCTCCCTCCTTCCCTCTATTCTTTCCTGTCTTCCTTCCTTCCTTTCTTTTTTTCTTCTTTTTCTGGGAGAGAGTCTCACTCTGTCACCCCCAGCTCTAGAGCATAGTGGCATCATTATAGCTCATTGCAACCTCAAACTTCTGGGCTCAAGCAATCGTCTTGCCCCAGCCTCCTCAGGAGCTGTGGCTACAGACATGTGCCACCATGCATGAGTAATTTTTTTCTATTTTTAGTAAAGATGGATCTCCCTCTTGCTTGGGCTGGTCTCAATCTCCTGATCTCAAGCAATCCTCTTCTCTCTGCTTGTCACAGGGTGCTAGGATTACAAGTGTGGGCTACTGAACCTGCCCTAGTTTTCTTAATATATGCCAGAAATAGTCATCTTCACATTAGGTCCCTTATGGTTATAGTTGCATAGGTTATGCATATTGCAAGCAACATTAGATCTTTCTCCTTAGAGAAATGCCAGTCATATGTAGTGCTAAAAATAATCCCTATGGATCTGTATTAGAATTTTTGTTGATAAGGCATTTTATCTTTATTTCTGACTTTTATTTTACTTAAAATAAAAAAAAAAACAGATTGGAAATAAATTTTAAAAAGGAGATCTACATCAGGGCCCTGGAATTATTGTTATAATTTCAAAGAAAAATTTATCTCAAGCTTTCTAACAGCTAAAATAAACTATCATTTATAACAAGAGAAAATCCATAGATCATTTAATAATTGGCAACTAAAGTTTATTTCAAGCCCAGCTCTTCTAATTCAGAGTCCAGTTCCTTAGTCATCCATTTGGAGCAGGAGTGCCTGACTTTGGGATCTAGGATCCTGACACCACTGACAGAAGAAATCCAAGCAAGTTAGGGAAACCAGGAAAAAAGCTCTTCCTTTGCTAGAAAGCTCTCAAAACTTTATCTCTCCTAGAATTCCTCATGTGCTAACATCTGTTACAAAAAGGTGCTGTAAAATGGGGATCAGACAAAGTTTAAGAGATTTCTTGATGATGAAATTTCTTCATAGTGCACAGTTTTGTAATGTTTCTCAAGCATTGATTATGGAATCTTTCTCGTGGGGTATAATCCTCAACTGATGGTAATATAAATATTCTTTGGGACATAGTTTAAGAAACACTGCTCTAGAAAGTATAATTTAGATCATTAATTCAATAAAAATATTTAAAGCATTTACTACTGTGTCTTAGTATTTCAGAATGTAGGGATAAAAGAGATAGCCCGTGCCCTCAAGGAGCTCCTGGTATCTATGGGAGTCAATCAAGTAATTACACTACACCACGATAAATTCCATGATAGAAGCAGAGTCTTCAAAGTGGTAAATGTGTAAAGTGAGCTTTAGAGACGGCCGGAGTTAACATGGTGAGACAGAGGAGGGGTGATTCAAGGTGAAGGAGCAGTGCCTGGAAAGCACAGAAGGAAGGGAGTGCTTTCTACATTACATGTGTACATTCATGGAATCTACCATGGGGTTTTCACTTGAGTTGAGGAATATGTAATTTTATGAATTATAAATTGTTTTTCCTGTTTTACAGAAGCAACTTAACACAAATTTTACTTGCCATAAATGGAAAAAATCTTAAAATGGTGGAATTTTTGGTAAAGAATATGTAATTTTGTGAATTATAAATTGTTTTCCCTTTTTCACAGAAGCAACTGACACCACTTTTACTTGCCATAAATGGAAAAAGTCTTAAAACGGTGGAATTTTTGGTAAAGAACAAAGCAGATACAAATGCAGTTGATAGACATGAAAGGTACAGTAGACTTTTTATCTCAGACTATCATCAGGGTACATACAATTTGGGTTCATAGCTTGCTTTTATACATTTTAAGTCAAAGTTATAGGTGTGTCCTTCATCCAGAAAGTGCGCCATGTGCCCACGGGGTACAGTATACCCATGGGGTGGGAATCTGCACATCTCTTTCTCCCCCTTCCCCTACTTAATTTTTCTTGAGTTTTGCTTTCATATGAGCACATACATGTTGATCTAGTTCCAGTTCAGTATTGAGTACATGTGGTGTTATTTTTTCCATTCTTTTCTTTTCTTTTTTTTTTTGGATTACATATATGTAGGAAACTTGTTTCCTGCAGGTCTGTCTTACAAAAAAATGTTAAAGGAAGTTCTCTTTAGATTGAAGGAAAATGACACCAGAAAGAATGAACAGCACCAAAGTTAGCAAATACACAGATAAATATAAGACATGCTCTTTCACACTGTTAAAATTATTTTTAAAATATCTTTAAGATGATTGTTTAGGCAAAGTGCAGTGGCTAACATCTGTAATCCTAGCAGTTTGGGAGGCCAAGGCAGGAGGATCAACTGACTCTAGGAATTGGAGACCAGGCTGAGCAACCTTGTCTCAACAAAAAAAATCAAAAAATCAGGTAGGCATGATGGTGTGCACTTACAGTCCCAACAATTTGGAAAGCTAAGGCAAGAGTATCTCTTGAGGCCAAGAGTTGGAGGCTGCAGTCAGTTATGCTCATACCACCACACTCTAGCCTTGGCAACAAAGTGAAATCCCATCTGAAGAAAAAAAGAAAAGATTGTTTAAAGAAAAAAAAAACAAAAAACCCTGCATGTTTGGTGCTTACAACGGAATATAGAAATAGAAATAAAAATTCTGATAATTTTTATCATAATAAAAATTATGATAAAATTTCACATGATGGGTGCTGTTATGGTTGTTAACCTTTCCTTTGATCCTGGATACATTGTTCATATCACCATGATTTAATTAGGTGGGAACCTCTCATTTTTTAATTAAATTATAAACACATAGATCATGTATACATTAATGTATTTATGGGGTACAATGTACTGATTTCATATAGAATTAGGAATGCTTACATCACACTGGTTAATATATACCTCATCTTGTTTACTTAATTATTATGTTAGGACATTTATACTCTATACTTAATAGATCCGACATGTAATGTACCCTTGCAATATGCACCATAGGTGTGATCCCACCATTCACCCTCCCTCAATCTGACCTCCCCCCTCCCCTCCCATTGTCCCCTCCTCTCCCTTTCTCTCTCCACCCTTCTTCATCCTTGGCCATAGTTGTGATCTATTCTTCATACAAAAGTGTGAGTGATTGTAAATTGTTTCACAATAGTACGAGTACATTGGGCATTTTTTCTTCCATCCTTGAGATACTTTACTAAGTAGGATATGTTCCAGCTCCATCCATGTAAACATAAAAGAGGTAAAGTCTCCATCAATTTAAGGCTGAATAATATTCCATGGTATAAATATTCCACAATTTATTAATCCATTCATGGGTCGATGGGCACTTGGGCTTCTTCCATGACTTGGCAATTATGAATTAAGCTGTAATAAACAGTCTGGTGCAAATATCTTTGTTATAAAGTGATTTTTGATCTTTTGGATATACACCTAGTAGAAGAACTGCAGAATCAAATGGCAGTTCTAATTTTAGATCCCTGAGTATTCTCCATACTTCTTTCCAAAAGGGATGTATTAGCTTGCACTCCCACCAGCAGCGATGAAGTGTTCCCTTTTCTCCTCATCCTTGCCAACATCTGTAGTTTTGGGGGTTTTTTTGTGTGAGCCACTCTTACTAGAGTTAGATCATATCTCAAAGTGGTTTTGATTTGCATTTCTCTGATGATTAATGATGATGAGCATTTTTTCATGTGTCTGTAGGTTGTATGCCTCACTTAGAATAGTCTCTAATTCCATCCATGTTGTTACAAAAGATGTTCGGCCCTCTTTTTTTGTGGCTGAATAGTATTGGATGATGTACATTATGGATGTTTAGATACACACACATAAAATATATATCACATTTTATTAATCCATCCATGTGTTGATGGTCACTGGGTTGTTTCCACATCTTTGCAATTGTGAATTGTGCTGCTATCAAGACTCAAGTGAAAGTGTCTTTGTTATAAGTGTCTTTTTTTTCCTTTGGGTAAATTCCTAGTAGAGGGATTGCAGGAACAAATGGCAGATCTACTTGTGGTTCTCCAAGTAATCTCCATATTTTCCATAGAGGTTGGACTAGACTGCTGTCCCACCAAGAGTGTATGAATATTCCTTTCTCTCCTCATGTATGCCAGCATCTGCTGCTTTGGGATTTTATGATGTCAGCCATTCTCCCTAAGGGCTAGGTGATATTTTCAATGTCGTTTTGATTTGCATTTCCTTGATGATTAGGGATGCTGAGCATTTTTCCATGTGTTTGTTGGCCAATTGGTCTGTCTTTGTGAGAAAAGTTTGTGTTCATATCTCTTTCCCAACTTTTAATGAGACTGTTTGATCTCTTCTCACTGATGTACTTGAGTTCCTTGTAGATGCTCATTATCAGTCCTTTATTGCATGTGTAGCATGAAAGAGTCTTTTCCAACTCTGCGATTGTTCATTTACTTTGTTGCTTATGTCCTTCATTGGCTGTGCAGAAACTGGTAAACTTGATCAAGTTCCACTTAATTTTGCTACTGGGAATTTTTTTATAAATTTCCCTAGGCTGATATCTATAAGAATTTTTCCAACAATTCTAGATTTTTTGTAGTGTCATGCCTTAGGTTTAAATCTTTTATCTATTGTGACTTAATTTTTGTAAGAAGTGTGGGTCCTGTCTCAGTTTGTTACATGTGTCTATACAGGTCTCCTAGTGCCATGTATTGAATAGGGATTCTTTTCTGTTCTGATCCATAGGTCTTTATTTTTACTTTTTTCTTTATTAAATCATAACTGTGTACATTAATGCATTTATGTGGTACAGCATGTTGATTTGATATACAATGTGGAACACTTATATCTAACTGATTGACCTAAACATTTCCTCACTTACTTGTTGTGGTAAGACATTTATACTCTATTCTTAATAGTTTTAAAATATGTCATTGCATTATGCACATTAGGTGAGGTCTCCCCAGATACCCTCCCTCCTCCTGGCCACCCCACTCCCTTTCCCTCTTCCTACTCTTCCCTCCTCCTTTCCGGACTATAGTTATGTTTTACCATTCCTATGAATGTGTAGGTGATTGGGTGCTGGACACAAGCTCTAGGGCTGGTGGGTTTGAACCTGGCCTGGGCCCGCTAAACAAAAAACAAACAAACAAAAAGAAAAATATATAGAGAAAGTATATCTTTATTTTTATGATAATACCATGATGTTTTGATTATTATAGCCTTGTAGTATTGCCTGAATTCTGATAAAGTGATGCCTCCATATTTGTTCTTATTACATGAGATTGCACTGGCTATTCAAGGGTCTTTTCTGATTCCATATAAAGTGTAGAACTGTTATTTCCGTACTTCAAAATATGACATTGGTATTTTTAATAGGAATTTCATTGAATCCATAAATCACTTTGGGTAGTATAGACATTTTAACAATGTTGATTCTGCCAATCCATGAACATGAAATGTTTTTCTATCTCCTTAAATCCGCTGCAATTTCTTTTCTCAGTGTTTCATATTTCTCCCTATAAAGATCTTCCACCTTTTTTGTTAAATGTATTCCAAACTATTTCATTTTATTTGATACTATTTTGAAGGGCATTGTGTCTTTGACTTGATTTGATGGTTTACTATTGTTAGCATTTATGAAAGCAACAGGTTTGTGTACATGGATTTTGTAACCTGAGATGGTACTCTCTTTGTTTATCAATTCCAGGAGTCCCTTGGTTGAGTTGTTGGGGTTTTCTAGGTATAAAATCATATCGTCAGCAAAGAGTGATAGTTTGTGACTTCTTCTTCCCATTTGGATACTCTTCATGTTCTTCTCCTGTGGGATCGTTTAATAGTGTTTTAGCACTATATTGAATAGTAGTGGCAAGAGTGGACATCCAAGTCTGGTTCCATTTCCAAGCAGGAATACTTACAAGTTTTTTTTTTTTTTTCATTTAATATGGCTGTGGTTTTGTCATAGCTGGATTCTACTATTTTGAGGAATGTCCCACCTATCCCAATTTTCTTAATGTTCTTATATAAAAAGGATGTTGAACTTTGTCAGATATGTTTTCTACACCTATTTCAATGATCATAGGGTGTTTGTTTTTACTTCTATCTATGTGGTAAAATATATTTATAAATTTGCATATTTTTATTATTTTTTTTTGTTATTAAGTCATATACACATAGATCATACATTTGCATATTTGAACCAACCTTGCATCTCTGGGATGAGGCCGACTGAGTTATGATGATTTTTTTTTCATGCAAAGCTGAATTCTATTTTCTAAAATTTTATTAAGAGGGCCATGGGCAGTGGCTCATGCCTATAATACCAGCACTCTGGGAGGTCAGTGCAGGGGAATTGCTTGAGCTCAGAAGTCTGAGATTAGTCTGAGCAAGAGTGATACCCCATCTCTGAAAATAACTGGGTGTCATGGCAGGTGCCTGTAGTTCCTGCTTCCACTACTTGGGAGGCTGAAGCAAGAGGATTGCTTGAGCCCAAGACTTTGCGGTTGCTATGAGCTGTGATGCCACAGCATTGTACAGAGGGTGCCAAACTGAGACTCTATCTGAAAAAAATAAAATGGCATAAATAAAATTTTATTGAGAAACTTTGCCGCTATATTCATTAGAGATAGTGATGTATAGCTTTATTTTTTTTATGTCTTTTTCTATCTTTGGTATGAGGTGATATCCTTTGTTCATAGAATGATTTGGGGGGGTTTCCTTCCTTCTCAATTGTATTAAATAATTTCTGCAATATAATTTCTTGTTCTTCCTTGAAGATTTAGTAGAACTCTGGTCTGGGATTATTTTTGTTGGAAATTTTTTGTTGCTTCAATTTCAGTATTTGATATTAGTCAGCTCAGAAGTTGTTTTAGGGAAGTAGTGTGATTTTAAGAATTTGTCTAATACCTTCACAATTTCAAATTTATAAATATAGAGATGTTTATAGTATTCAGTGATGCTGTTTTGTATTTTTGTAAAATCTGTTTATTCATTTTTTTCATTTTTGATTGAGCTTATTAGAAAATTTACATTTTTATGCCTGATTATCCTGGTCAAAACCTTATTAGATAAAGAACCAACTTTTGCTTCATTAATCTTGTATATGGTGGTTTTTTTGTTCTTGTTTTCATTTAGTTCTGGTCTGATCCGGGTTATTTCTTCTGTTGCATTTGGGATTGGTTTGATGTCATTTTCCAGTTCCTTGAGATATTCCATTAGATGTTTTAATTTATGATCCTTCTGATTTCTGGATGTGGGCATTTCAGGTAGAGTTTCCCTCCAAACAGTGTTTTTGCAGTATCCCATAGATCTTGATAGCTTTTGAACCCATTGCCAGGTGGTTGAAAGAATCTTTTGATTTCTCTATCTCCTCCTTGACCCAAAGATCACTCAGCAAAAAGTGTTTTAGTTTCCATGACATTTTGTGGGAATAAGTGTTTCTGTTAGTATTGATTCATAATTTTATTCCACTATGGTGTGTGAAGACACATGGTGTAATTTATGTTTTTTATTTATTTATTTATTTATTTATTTTGAGACAGAGTCTCACTTTGTCACCTTTGGTAGAGTGCTGTGCCAACATAGCTCATAACAACCTCATGCTCTTGGGTTCAATCAATCCTCTTGCCTCAGCCCGCTGAGGAGCTGTGACTATAGACATCTTCC
>NW_003852572.1:3271095-3294956 GCF_000181295.1 Otolemur garnettii | reverse complement strand
TTTTTTTTGTGCTTTTTGGCTGGGGCTGGGTTTGAACCCTTCACCTCTGGCATATGGGGCCAGCACCCTACTCCTTGAGCCACAGGTGCGACCCAATGCTTGGCTATTTTTAGATATGGGGCCTTACCCTTGCTCAGGCTGGTCTCAAATTTCTGAGCTCAGACAATTCACCCAACTCAGCTTCCCAGAGTGTTAGGGTTACAGGCATGAGCCACTGCTCCTGGCCATGTTTTTATTAATTTTTTGAGACGTGTTTCTTGACCTAGGTTTGGGGTCAATATTGTGGAGAGTGATTCATGAGCTGATGAGAAGAGCATGTATTCAGTAGTATTGGGATGGAATGTTCTGTAAATGCCTTTTGGGCCCATTTGTTCTAAAGTCATGTTTAAGTTCCAAGTTTTTTTAATTTCTGCTCAGAGGATCTGTCCAGTTCTACCAATGGAGTGTTGAAGTCCCTGGGTATTATGGTGCTGTTGTGTATCATTTTGTTTGGATAAATAAAATTTGCTTTATACATCTAGAATCACCTAAATTGAGTGCTTAAGTATTGAGGATTGATAAGTCTTCTTGTTGATTTTTCCCTTGACCAGTATATAATGCCCACCTTTATCTTTTTGTACCTTTGTTGCTTTGAAATTAATGGTGTCTGTGATGAGAACTGCAAGTCCTGCCTTCTTTTGGTTTCCCAATATAAAGAATATTGTTTTCAATCCCTTCAACCCTATGTCTGGATGTATCTTTGGGGAGTACATGTATTTCCTGAGGACAGAATATACTTGGTTTGCATTTTTTTTATCCATTGAGCCAGCCTGTGCCTCTTCAGTGGGGAATTCAAACCATTCACTTTTATCAAGAGAGTAAGTGGGGTGGATGTCTGTTTGTCCTGTTTTGTAGGACTCTATTGCTTTCTTCATAAATATCTCTGGCCATTGTGGTGTCTAAGCTTTGACCTTTAGTTTTTGGGCAATATTAAATTTGTGAAAGTCTATTGTGCTGGTCCATGTATAGATAGGTATGAGCACTTCCTTAAAGGCAGGTCTAATTCATCCTTAAAGGCAGGTCTAAAAAATTTCATCAAAGTTCACTTATCTGGAAAAGATTTAGAATCTCCATTAAATATGAAATTTAATTTTGCAGGATACAAAATCTTAGGTGGGCAGTTGTTCTGTTTCAGAAGATTGAAGATAGAGGCCCTCTGTATTCTCACTTGTAGGATTTCTGCTGAGAAGCCAGCTGTTTGGAGTAGAACATCACTTTTATTTTTGGATGACTCTTTACTTTCAGTTGTTCCTTTAAAGAATATTGATGTTAGGTTATCTCTGAGTACTTTTTAGTTGATATTACCAGATACCATGGGTTAATCAGGGTTTTTTTCCTGTTTAATTTCTACTGTATTTTGATATTTTAATTTTTATTTGGTCTGGGCAAAGTAGAGAAAGATTGCTTTTGAGATTAATATTTCCTGTATTTAAGACAAGGCACAGGTGGGTAAGAAATAATAAAGGGAATAACATTAGAAGCCTGCAAGACTGTTGAATTCAGAGCTTCCCTGCTTGGGAAGTGTGTGATGTGGGAAACACTACTTACCACTAAATATGTTTTATGACATGAAAAGTAGGATAACAATATGTCCTTTAAGGATTGTTTTATGTAAGATTATGTATATAACATAAAATTAAGTTCTTATCACATGATCATCACCATCATTAACTGAAACTACTATGACTACTGTTATTACTATTTTTGCTATTATTGTCTTCAGCTTACTTTTCTGATCCATAGGTGAATTTGAATTTAGAACATGTTATATGAGATTAGGGAAGAAACAGAGAATTCCCCACTTAAATCTTTGTGTACTTTAGATAAGTGACCTCAGCTTAGTTTTGTGCCAATCAAAGGACTTTAAATTAGCAACTAGTGCTTTGTAATACCCCCAGTGGGTTGGGAGGATTCCTTCTGGGGCTCCTTCCTTACAGCTTTGGTAGCAATTTACAAAGATGAACGCTTGAGCACCCGAGATGCTTGTGTTTGTTAGTACATGGTTAACTGCACACAGAGAAGATGTTACCTTGATAAACTATATCAAATTAATTGTTTAAAGAAATTTTTTTTAAAGTTCATAATACTGAGGTTATCTCTTTGTTATTTTAGAAATTCCCTCATACTTGCAGTACGTTCTCAGTCAGAGGATATAGTCCAATTTCTTCTTCAGCAAAGTATCAATGTCTTTTATCAAGATGTCTTTCAATTGACTGCAGAAGACTATGCCATTAATAGTGGTTATAAAGTGTAAGTGCTTACTTTAAAACATAAGTTCACACTATATTGAGGTTTAAAATAAATGTACCTATATTATCTTTCTTAAGCATCATGTGAGATTTCATAGTTTGCTTTATGGTATTTTTGAATGATAGTGAGCTAGTCTATTTCATCATCCAGAAATGAAGATCAGATTGACTAGTTAGAAGGAGTAATGGGTGCAGGATTCTTTATCTCAGGATCTTTAACCAGCTTTATCCTTAGAGCTGCCTATGCTGTTCATTTCATTCCGTGTATAACCTCTATGTGGGAGATAAAAGTAGTGTCACATCTCTGATTTTTCTAATTACTTATTTGGGTCCTAAAGTGTTCATTTCAGCAGAAAATCAATGCTGTCCCCTGGGGGCTATCTTTTATAAGCTCCTTTTTGAATTGTTCAAGATTGTAAAGGGTTCCAATGTGCAAGGCATAGATAGGGTCCTCTTTTACAAGTCAGAAGAGGAGGGAAAAGGACATTCTACTCACTCTGTGGCTTCCACTGGTAAGTGTTGCTGTGTTGTTGCTATTGAAAGTGGTCCTGCAGTGTAGTAATGACTGACTCTTGCTACCATGATGCCTTTGTGGCTGAGCCAGATCCCTCAGTGGTCATGGGGCCATACTTAGATTTGGAAGTATTTATTTATTTGTTTGTTTTTAGTCTACATGCTTATTTGCTCAGTCATTGCTCCCAAGGCACCAGCACCTTGCCCTGGTAGGGAGGCCTCCTAGGTTTAGCTGCACACAATATGAGGAAAGTTGCCCTTCTCTACATAGAACACCTTATGAGGACCCTTCAGCATAGCTTAGACTTTGCCTTCATGTTCATGGTAAATTATCCATTGAGGCCATTGTTTGTTTTTTCTCAAGTGAATATTAGTTACAATTGTTCATCATCAAAGAGGTTCAAACAATGTTGCAGGAAGAGATGCGAGTTTCTTCTTTGCTAGCAGATCTGTACCCTGCGGCCTCTTTATATCCTGTGTATCACCTTTCCTTACTAGGTAGAAGGTCCCGTATTATTATTCCCCAGAAGAGTAGTGGGAAGCAACTTGGGCCTGACCTCTCAATTGCTCTGTGTTGTTACAAATGAATATCTCTGTGCTGGGCATGGTAATCCACACCTGTAATCCTAGTACTCTGGGAGGCTGAGTAGGAGGGATTGTCTGAGCTCACTAATTCAAGATCAGCCTGAGCAAGAGCGAGACCCCCTCTCTAAAATCAGCCAGGTGGTGTGGCAGGCACCTGTAGTCCCAGCTACTCGGGTGGCTGAGACAGGATGATCACTTGAGCCCAACAGTGTGAGGTTGCTGTAAACTATGACACCACGGCACTCTACCCCAGCGACAAAGTGAGAGTCTATCAAAAAAAAAAAAAAAAAAAAATGGAGCCACTTGCATCTCCACCTCAAGTTTTAAAAATATTTCCATGTTATACCTCAGCAGGAAGCCACTCCACAGAAGTTTCTGAATCTTAAGTAGGTTAGTTGGGTCCAACAGAGCCAAGCCTCATCCTTCAAATACATATCAGTATACACAAGTCAAACAAATAGCTGTTGGTTGTAGAGCCAGGGCTTCTTTTGAGTTCAGGACACTTCCCGTTATGTCAATCAGTAGTAGTTAATTTACAGAGCTATACTGCCCTCTATTTATGGCCACTTTGCTTTTTTTAATTTTTTCATGAGAAGTTTAAAAAGAAGTTTGTGGAGCTTACAATTATGAAGTGTATGTTACAATTGAAGTTCTGATGTTACCTCTGATATTGTCTGGAATAATCTAAGAATTTCAGATATTTTTAAGTGTTTCTCATGTGAGTATTAAAATAATGATTTTATTTATTACTTTTTTGTACATAGCATTCACCAAGTACTTTCTGAATATATGCAAAAAAGTGTAAATCCAGAAAACCCTAAAAATCCTACTGAAAACATCAATCCAGGTAAGATTGCTGATAGTGAATTATTTGCAGTGGTCATACCATAGATAAAGAACTAAAAATGAGGAATTTTTTTATCACAGAAGGACAGTTAAAAAATCAATATGTAAATTGTGTAATTTTTCTTAATTTCTTTCTTGGTAGTCTACAATTCAGAATTATTTAAAAAGTTACTTGTAGGTAATTTGTAATCCCAAACATTAGTGTCTTTAAAAACACTCACTTATTTCACTGTGGTTCGAAGAAACCCTGGAAACCAGGAAGAGCATGAAGGGAAGGGCAGAGACCTACCTAATGGGTGTAGCGATCACTAGTTGGAGGACAGGCACACTGATAACCCTGACTCAAACATCACAAAATCTCTCACGTAACAAAAACATTTATACCCTCTCAATATTTTGGGAGGGAAAATAATGCCCAGGTTTGATTCTTTTTGGGTTAACCCCCTGTTTGCCATTTCTTTCATGACAATCTTTGTTATCATTTGCTTTCTTGGCTGTTTGCAGTGAAATTTTGCTTTGTGTTTCAACCTGTGAGACAATACCCATAATCTATTACTTCATATTTAATTATCTCCAATTTTTAAGGTGACTATAGTCTGCTATAATATAGCATAATAGCAGGTTCAGAGAATATATATTTAAATCAATAACTATATTTTAGAATAATTTTAGGTTCACAGAAAAATTAGAAGAAGGGAAAGAGGGTCCCCATATCTATACCCCCACACAGGCACAGCCTTCCACATTGCCAACATCCCTGCCAGAGTGGCACAGTTGCTACAGCTTATGAACCTACACTAACACATCATATAATTCAAAGTCCACGGTACACATTAGGGTTCACTCTTGGTTTCATTCATTCTATGAGGTTGGATTAATATATAATGACATGTGTCTATCATTACAGTATCACATACAGAATAGTTCCATTGTGCTAAAAGTTCTTCATAATCCACCTTCTCATCCTTCTCTCCCTTTGCAGTAATCCATGGCACCACTGGTCTTTTGCTTTCTCCTCAGTTTTGCTTTTACCAGCATAGTCATATAGTTGGACTAATACAGTGGGCATCTTTTTGAATATGTTAAATATTAAAGTTTCAAAGTAATGAATGTAGTCATTGAAGATGTTCTTTGTGCTTGCCTTAGTTTCTCTTTTTTTATTTTGTTCACTTGCATAGCACATACTTTACATGCTAAAAAAGCATAATTTCTATAGACGTTTTCCATATAACAGGGAGGGCTGAGAAAAATGGCATCATGCGTCGTGACCTACTACCCAGCACTGGCTGGACTGCATGAGATGGGTCCAGGTAGACTGAGGCAAGGGGGAGGGACAGTCAGTAGAGATTTTATTTCCACACTTGGAATTTTAGATTATGGGTCTCTCACACTTAACCTTGCAGTTGGAAATAAGACCAGACAGGGAATACTGTAGATGGACAGGTATGCTCCTCACTGGTCTCCTTCCTTGAGGGATTAGTTATCTGCTTACCCATGTTATGATGACATGACTTACACACAGTTTGATTCTCTGTCATGAGGAATATGAATGCAGCCATTCTATTTGGTTTTACATGAAGCAAAAAATAGTTTTTTCCCCACCCACCAGGGAGAGGGAGGATGGTTAGTACATGCATTTAGCCTGTGTGAATTGACAGTACTCCTGTCAGCTTGCCAACACCTTCCCAGTGTTTCCAGAGCTTATCTGAACATGAGGAATGGCTCAGACTAGATGAGCTAGCTCTTCAGGTGGTAATATTTTCAGGGGTTCTTTCTGTGGGATTTAAAATGGCAGGGGAATTTGAACCTTTTTAGCACCATAGATAGTTCAGAGACAATAGCTGGAACTAACACTGGCATCTTCTCCTGAAGAGGATCAGTGAGAGGAAGTGCACTGATCTCTTGTGAGCCCTTCTCCACTGTCAGCCACAACATCTCTGCAAAGATCCTTGCCCCTGGCCTGTTCCATATGTTTGCCCTGAAAACAGAGAGCAGGGCTTAGCTTCCTGGTGATGGGGAGTTTTGTCCTAAACTGGACACTCTGAGCTAAAGAGCTGTGGAAGCTGAGTTGTGTCACAACAACATAAGTACAGCTGCCCCCCTCATCTGAGGGGGACACATTTTAAGAACCCAGTGAATTCCTGAACCTGCAGGTATAACAAGCCCTGTTTGTACAAGGGTTTTTTTAATATACAAATATCTATGATAAAGTTTGATTTATACATTAGGCATATTAAGAGATTAACAATAACTGATACTAAAAGAGAATGATTATAACACTAAACTGTAATAAATATTATGTGAATATTGTCTCTCAAAATAGCTCATTGTGCTGTTCTCACATTACTTCTTATAATGTGAGATGACACAGGCTTCAGGATGAGATAAAGTGACAGGAAGGATATAGGCATTGCGATGCAGTGTTAGGCTACTGTTGGCCTTCTCCCTGCAGTTCACAGGAGATCATCTCCTTCATCTGCTCTAGGTCACTGAGCCATGATGATGTGAGACACAAGGGCAGACCATGTTGATGCCCAGGGGGAGTAGCACATACAGCGTGGGCGCACCTGCAAGGGGATGGTTCACATCCTAGGTGACATGAGGCCCAAGATTTTATCACACCCTTCAGAACAGTGTGGAATTTAAAACTTAGGAATTTTTTATTTCTGACATTCTCTATGTAGTAGTTTTCGTCCTTGACTGACCCTAGGTAACCAAGATCCCAGACAGCAAAACCAAAGATACTTGCTGTTTGGCCCCAAAGGGGTACTTTGTACCAAAGCCTCGGAGTCTTATTTTTTTGACAAGGTTTAGAGGATGCACAAAACCATGTATGATTTGTTTTTATGAATTAAGAAGCTATGTTGCCTAAGTTCAATCAAACTCCTGACTCTTCCAGTGATCCTCCCTTCTCATTCTCCTGAGTAGCTGGGATTAAGGCACATGCCACATGCCCCCTTAAGCTTTTAATATCCTACATTTTTCTCTTGTTGATTTAAAATGTTTTGATTTTTTTCTTTAATAGTGGGTGAGACTACTGAACACTCTGTCAACAGGTAGGACTTTATAGGTTTAAAAAATTTTATATTAATCAAGAGAATACAGAGCAAAGAAACTGGTATTTGTCGAGTGCTCGCCTCTGGGCTAGACTGCATGTTGTGTGCTGAGCATCTGTCACCTCCTGTCGTCATGCTAACAGCTCTGCAATGGGTCTACACTATTATAACCTACTTTTATACTAAATGGGTGAGTGTGGCTCAGAGAGGTTGATTAATTGGTCCAAGATACCACAGTTGAGCTATGGGATCATGAGCAGACTCATGATTTCACCAGTAACCTGTGTGGCTCCTGAATCCCTGGTCTTGCCTGGCAGCCCAGGTCGCTACACCCTGTGCTGCCCTGAGGGGCAGGAACCAGGTCCATGTCCAATCAGGACAGAGAGTCACACTTGGTTCCATGTTAGTCCAAGTTTGTCTTAATGTGTCTGACAGTGGCAGTGGTGATTGGTACCTTGCTTTTATCCTCAAAGGTTTTAGGGCAGATCTCACTTAGCTGTGCTCACAGCTCTATAGGTTTTACATAAGCAAGACCAGGCAGGTTCTAGAGAGGAATCATTATTACTGTAAACAAAGGACATCTGTGTATAAATCATGTTATGCTAATTAACATTTAGCATCCATTTTTTATTTTCCTTAAAAAATTTTTTTTTGTCCCATCTATTCTTTTTTCATGTTAGATCATAACTGTGTACATTACTGCATTTATGGGGTACAATATGCTGATTTTATATACAATTTGGAATGTTTACATCAAACTGATTAACAGTCTGTTTCTAGGTGATTTCTCTACTTACTGACTTCCAGTTTGGTTTTCTCTTTAGGCTTTTTCCTTTTCCTACTTCCATGAAGCCTTTTCTTTTGCATCTTTCTTCTTCCTCCATGAGTTCTCTATAATTATTCTGTGTTTTTTAACGTTCTTCTCTGCTTTGTGGGGTGTTTCCTTTGTTCTATTATTTTTCCCATTTCTGCTCACTGAGTGTGCCCCATTTCTCTATAGACTCAATCAAAATCTCATAGATTTCAGTGTTTTAAGGAATCTTGGAGACTAATGAAAATCCCCTCTAGTGCTTCAGCTGTGTTTGACATACTAGTCAAGAGGAGAACCTGAAACTCAAAGAGATTTTAGTGACTTATTAGGATATAGTAAGTGTCGGAAATAAAATTTGAACTCAGGTTCCTTAATTCGTAGCCCAGTGCTCTTCTTCCATCATCCTGGCTATGAGTGTTTAGGAAAGGGGAGGGGTCTAGTGAAGCCAATGGAATAAGACAAGAATGGTATCAGCTGGAGAGCCCAGTGGAAGTGGACGCCCATGGGATCAGCAAGGGAGTGCCAGGCTGGAAAAGAAACAGCAGTGGGTTGTTCAGGAATGAGGGTTTTAGAAAAGAGATCCTATTGGGGGTTATGACAAGTTTGGCAAAGATAAATCCCAGGAATGAAGGGTATGTTGGAAGCTTATATATAATATAAGAAGTTCTGCTTGTAGGTGTGCAAGCTAATACTTTCCTTCAGAAGGAAGTTTGGAGAACACTTGGGAAACTAAAAGTAGACCTGCCATCCATTTGATCCTATAATTACGCTACTACATGTCTATCCAGAAAACAAAAAATCACTTTTCAACAAAGATATTTGCACCAGAATGTTTATTGCAGCCAAATTCATAATTGCTAAGTCATGAAAGCAGCCCAAGTGCCCATCCACCTATGAATGGATTAACAAATTGTGGTATACATACAGATACCACAATATACACCATGGAATATTATGCAGCCTTTAAAATGGAGACTTAATCTCTTTTCTGTTTACATGGATGGAGCTGTAACATATTCTTCTTAGTAAAGTATCTCAAGAATGGAAGTAAAAGTATCCAATGTAGTCAGAACTTTATAAAACCAATATATAATTAACCAAACTTTCATACACATGATAAAACACAATTATAGCCCAGGAAGAAGGAGAGAAGAGGAGGGCAAGGGGAGGGAAGGGGGATGGCTGAGTGGAGGGAGGGTAATCAGTGGGATCTCACCTGTGGAGCATGTGGCATTGGTACATGTCAAATCTATTAAGAGTAGAGTATAAATGTCTTAACACAACAATTAAATAAGCGAGGTGAAGGCTATGTTAACCAGTTTGATGTAAGCATTCCAAACTGTATATAAAATCAGCATATTGTATGCCATAAATGCATTAGTGCACACAGTTATGATTTAATAAAAAAAATTAAGAGGGAAAATAAAAGAGGTTCAAGGCAGCCCCAAACAGGTTGCTGCCTTTTTGTTTGGTTAATTGGAAAGACAGACAAACTTGGTTGCTATTGAAAGATGGAAAAGGAATGTGAGCCACTGGGAAGAGTCTCTATAGCATAATTATGACGCCAGCTACTTGTATCCCAGCTTACAGAGGGGTGGCTTAGAGCCCCTTGACTGCTAGGGGACTGGAGGCTGCTGAACGAGATGGATCCATGGCCCAGGGCAGGTGTCCCCTCACCTCCACCTCTTTTCCAATTCACTGATGTCCTTGTCTTGTACATGGAGTATAGGGCAGGGTTAGGACTGGCTGCTGAGTCAGTCACGGAGCTCCAGCCAGGACGCTGGAGACATGCCTGTGCTGGGGGTGGACGACTAAGACCCCATGTAGTTTGTTTCCTAGAGCAGCGGAGCAGATAGCAACTACTCTGAGTCAGTTGGGCCCACACCTCAGGGGCTGTACCTTCCAGGCTAAAGATTTAAAGGTTGGAAACTGTCCTGGAGTCCTATGAATGAAGTACCTGGAAGTGGGAGCCCATAGGAAGGAAGATGACCACATAGTATGTAGGAAAGTAGGGGTGCAGCTGCTGCGACTCTGGTCTCCAGCAGTCTGTGTTCTTCTGACTCTGAGTGCCTGTGAAGACTTTTAGGGGCTTTCTGGTTCATAGTGAATAAAGGAGGACTTACCTAGAGAAAATAATTGGATTTTTAAATTTTTAATGTTTTAATCTTTCTGGGAGGAGTATCCATAACAACAACTTATACATTTTTTCTTTGACTTGTACACATAGCTTTTAGACGTCTCAAATGTTCACAGGATTCTCTGTGGGGAAGCAGTGGGGCTTTCTAAGTGGTTTCCATGCTGAAGAACCACCACTGCCGTTTTCAAGTGACACAGATTAGGCTTTGAACCAGAGATAGATAATAAAGGATAATGAGATAGATAATAAAGGTATCTTTCTACCTTGTTAGAGCTTGTCAGATTTATTCCCAGTTTAGGTAACAAAAATTATGTTAGTTGTTAGTTGGGTTTTCAGTTTGGCCTTCAAGACAGAGAATTTGCGAAGATAGAATATTCTCAGGTGCTGCCAATATATTGCCTGTCACTATTTGTTGTGGAACTCAGGGTGTCTCACTGAATATTTCATAGATTGGGAGAGATAGAGGCAGAAATAGATAACTAAAATATCTTTTATAAAACAAAAATCCACCTTTAACTGTATTAAGAGACAGATTTAATATGTACTGGATGGCCTTTCCCCTGTGTGTTTGGTTTTAGTTTTGTTTTAGTTTTTTTTTTTTTTTTTTTTTTTTTGAGAGAGCACCCATATAAGAACTGGAAGATTTTTTTTTTTTTTTTTAAGAAATGAACCCATTCATTTTTGTGATCTGTTTCTGCTCTAAAGCATTTCTGACCCTCTGGATGTTGATGAGAACTTACGTCATACTCCAGAGCATGAAGACTTTGACTCTGACACCAAGGTAGAAATATTTCTTGTACCATTAATTTTCTCACTCTGAATCTAGTTTTGTGTAGTATTTACTGTTAAAATTTAACAGTGGTTTAACTATGATCATTTTATGTTTGCCATGAAAAATTGGTCACAGAAAACCACTTAGTAGAAATATCACTAGTTGAATGGTTTTTTTTTTCTATTTGTTTACATAATGAAGGATTGATAAATACTTTCAGGGGTTAGAATATAAAAAGAATGGGCTGAAAAATTCATAGTGACAGAGCATTATTTAATTCTAGCAGTTTAGATTATCTTTTAAATATTTATCTTCTTAACACCATATGCTTTTCCAGAGTAAAGTCACTGCTTCTATTCCCCATGTATTTATCCAGATGTGTCCTCTTAGTCTTCTGTGCACCTCAAATTTGATAAGTCCCATTCGAAAGACACTGCCCTTGGCCCTTCCCTGCCTGTTTCCTGACCCTTTGTAGGCTCCTCTGTCATCTGGGTTCCCCATCCAAGAAACACCCCACAGAGAGCACTGACGCACGGAAGGGTGAAGAACCCTTCACTCCCGCCCTCCCTCAAGTCACCAATCCTGTCACTCACCGAGTTCTGTGTTTTCTACCTGCCTACAATTTTCATGTCTTATTGCTGTAATTTACTCTCTGACTTATGATCTTGAAATCTTCTTTTCTAGTTTTGCCCCTTCCGTGTTTGTCTGTGTTTACACTGCTGCCAGCCTGACATTTCTGAAATATATCAGTGATGGTCTAATGCATCTGCTTGTTGAGTACACACCATTACATGAAGGAGAAGGCTCACATGCTAGCTTGACACGTGTGCTTTGTCATTTGGCCTGAGTCTCTCAGTGTCTCTCTTTGTCTCCTCTCCTGTCACTGTCCCAGTTTGACCACATTACTTTGGTGCGGTGTTGTTTAGTGCCTCAGCCTTCTGCTCACACTCCTGTCTAGACCCTCTCCCACTCTGTCACTGCATGTGGTGTCTGTCAAGCTTTGGCCCCATCTCTCCCGAGCTGCCCCAACAGAGCTGCCTGTGGTCTGTGCTCTCATTGTGCCTTTGCTCTGCTTACTCACCATGACTGTAGGACAAGTGCCTCAGACTCTCCTTACCTTTCCTGTGTGTCTCTCTGCCCACTAAATTACAGAGCACAGCTGTCTTCTATTTTTCTTTTCAGATTCTCCCAGGATAGTGCCAGGGTTGCATAAACACAGTGAATGTTTTTTGTCTCAAAGATCGAATCAGTGTTTGACTGAATAAATACATTTCTGAAGCTTTATTTTTATTTTTTTTCAAATAGGAGGGACCAAGAAAACAAGCCACAGGAAAAAAACAAACTGGTATTGGTATTGTTGAATGCGCCTCACACAAGGAAACAAGTAATGACAATTTTATTTTTGTGTATAAAAACAATAGAGGTGGTAAGTTAGAAAATATCTCTGAAAGTGTTTGTTAAAATGCTATTGTAAAAAATTAGCAGGCTTAGCCACAAATATATCCATTTCTTTTCAATCTTCTTTTTGCTATCTTTCTTTATATTAACATCTTCCTGAAAATACTTAAACCTTCTGAGATTATTTTATGCTATTACTTTTATTTCCTTGAAATAAATGGAGACAGAGTTGTATATGTACTTAAATTTCTTACCGATATATCTGTAAATAACATTTTATAGATGTGATGACTGCATTGGGATCAGAACAAGAGGCAGCTAGAGAAGCAAGTTTGCATTTGCAGGTACCGTCTCTTGTTATTTTAAAACATAACCATTCAGGGATATTGAAACATAAAAGTAGCTGTTTTGACTTCATCATGTCTTGATTATGCCCATAGGAATTATTTTCTTGCATTTTTTCAGAACATAATTAGAGTAATTATGTGCTAAGTATGTTACGGCTGCATAGTGCAATTCTGCTAATTTGCAAGTTTTATTTAAGAAGCCACAGTAGTATAGTACAAAATAATAAGGCTTCATGACTTCCTTTTGCTCATAAAGAATCAGTTTGGGTTCTGAAGTTAGGTATATCCAAAAACTAAAGAACTATTTCAGGTGGCTCACGCTTGTAATCTTACTACATGGGAGGCCGAGGCGGGTGGATTGCCTGAGCTCACAAGTTGGAAATCAGCTCTGAGCAAGAGCGAGATCCCATCTCTAAAAAAGAAAATCAGCCAGGCATGTAGCAGGTGCCTGCAGTCCCAGCTACTAGGGAGACTGAGACAACAGAATTAATTGAGCCCAAGAGTTTGAGGTTGCTGTGAGCTGTGATGCCACGAAACTCAGTTACTAAGGGTGACATAGTGAGACTCTGTCACACACACACAAAAAAAGTAATTATTTCAGTGATAATTAATAGAACAATTAAATTAATAATTAATTAAACTTTAAATGTTTAATACTTTAGAAATTACAGTAAACATATTGTATATCTTTTATGTGTTCTGTTGTCTTTAGCAGGAAATAAAAGTAAAAGTATTTTGAGGTTAGTTCTTGTTACCTATGCACATAAGGTCGTATTATGTCTGTCAATGTGTTTCTGGGGCCTTCCCTGCTCAGTTTAAAGAATCAACAGTGACATACAGATAAAAGATAAACTTGATATCATGCAAATATGTGAAATCATCTCTGAAGTATTTTTTATTTTTAATGTGTGCCTCTGTTATATATAGCTATAATTGTTTTAAATGGGAAATGCAGACATTTTAGAAGAAGGTGATTAGGAAATATTGATGTAACATTATTTTTAACTGAAACTCATCATTGATATGACTATTAACAGAGTTTATCTGAGGATTTTGATGACCCAGCTGGGGCTGCAGATCCAGGAGAAAGTACCGTCAATGAACAAGGAGAAGGTGATTGATTTTATCTAAAGTTATTTGCCCAATATTTATTTTAAAACATGATTACCAATAAATTCCAGTAACCAAGGAAAGTCACCTACTAAATGTATAATAAAAAAGAGAAGTGAAATGGTGATAAGTTGTACACCTTGTTAGATATGAGCAACAGATTAAATGGAGAGTGTCATCGAAGGAGCAGACCTTTTAATTCCATTTCCAGGTATTCTGTGACCTGAGGAAAGTTAGGAAATTAGGGAAAGGAAAGGAGTGAAAGAGAGGGGGCAGAATGAGCGAGGCAGAGAGTACCGAGAGGACGTGAAGGGACAAGAAGCAGGTGTCTGTGATGCAGGGTGGTCCAGTGAGATACCTCCTTAATAAAAGGAAGGTCAGGGTGTCAGCACAGTGGGAAGAACATGAGGTGAGCTTTCAGCACAGCAACATGTTGGAGAAGTAGAGTAAAATTTCTCTACTCTTCCTGTCCTACTCACGGCTGGGGCAGCACTGAGGATTGAGGTCCCTAATCATACAGAGCTGTCTACCATGGAGGAATGTGCACGTACAGGGTGAGACATACATAGATAAAATTTAGTATCATCTAAAATGATGTTATGTCAAAGGATAGTAGCATAAAGGCTTAAATAAGGGAAATAGAGCAAAGAGAGTAGGGTTAGTTATAAAGAGATGAGGCAAGCCATAGCTTGATAAAAAGTCCAAAAGAAACTTTATGATTGGCAATGCAGTTTCAAATTCAAAGATGTGAAAGGGAGGATCTTGAGACTGTATGTCAGAAAGGGAAGGTTAGGTAAGGGAATGTGGAAGCATACTCAGTATAAAGCAGAGCTTCTTGAATGGTAAGAAATCCACAGGGGACCTTGTTAAAAATGCACATTGTGACTCAACACATCTAGGGGAGCTGCACTGCTATTAAACAATCAGGTGATGCCAGTGCTGCTGGTCCCTGGACCACACACTGAGGAGCAAGGGCACAAACTTCCCTGCAGGGAAAACTGGAAGATGAGCCATGGGGTAAGGTCAAAGATCTGAGGATCAAGGGGAAGCATAATTTTGCTTCTATTTCTGAGCATGTTTCTAGCTAGAGAGGAATGAACAAAAAGGCAAAGAAATCAAAATTACAGATATATTATTGCTAAATAAAGAGGAAAGAATTCTTAGAAATTATCTATCAAAAGAACACTGAAGTAACAACCATGATCTCAACATGGGTTTTGCAAAAGAAGACATATTGTGAGTGGAGTAGAATAGAAAAGGAAAGACATTGGTTAGGTAATTCTGCAGGTAATGATAAGAAACTTGAGAGAAGTCAATTCTGATCAGGTCAAATATACTTCAGTAATTCTGTACTCAAGTGGAAGATTAGACATTACTATAAGAAAAAAGATGTCTTACCACAACAAATAATAAGTGAGGTGATGGCTATGTTAACAAGTTTAATGTAAGCTTTTCACAAATTGTATTTCAAATTAGCATACTGTACCCCATTAATGCATTTACGTACACAGTTATGATTTAGTGAAAAAAAATTAAAAAGAACTAAAATTGGAGTACACCACCCTTACTGACTTCTCTTCTCCGTTACTTAAATGTATCACGGATATATGTTGATGTGATATTAACTAATCAAATGAGATTACTATGATTTAAAAGCATTGTCTATTTATTGTAAGAGATTAATTAATATCTGAAACCTAATGAGATTAATGTAATAAAGCCAGCAAAAAAAGTTTTAGAAACAATAAATTACAGAGCTAGTTCCTTTAACTCTGTCATTAGTTCACTAAAAATATTGCATTGATTTTAAATTATAAAATGTTATTCATAGTTAAAAATTCCATAGTACTTCAATTTTTCCCTTTTGATAAACCTTTAAATACTAATAGCTTAGTAAACATTATTTCTTATGTATTATATATGGTCTTGAATGAGTGATTAAGAAACTTATGATGGCTAAACAATAGGATACAAAAGAGTACTCATTCCGGTAACCCAAGTAGGTATGAAAAAAATGAATATTTTTATTAACTTACTCTGCAAGTGTGTGTGCAAACTGGTCAATTCAGACCACTTTTTTTCATAATAAATTCATCACACATTCACTAGAACTGTCTTCACAAATGTGTACATCCCAAATTAGAGGACTAACTGAACAAAATGACAAATGTCATAGATGTGTTGCATTAAAGGTATGCTGTAGCATTCTGCCATTGGCTTTGACATCCATCCTCTCAGAGTCAAGATTTGCCTCTTAGAATGATGACCTTGTTGATCAGCTCCTTGTTGATCACACTCCTTGTTGATCAGCATGTGCAGATTGGTGGAGGTGCACATTTCTCTTTCAGTTACTATAATCATTTAGTACAAAATTGTTTCAGTTGTTCATTTGAAATCTTAACTGCATGTAGGAGAAGACCTAAATTTCTATTTTTCTTCTTGTTGCTCCCCTGTCTTTAAAACAACAAAATCATTTACCTTGAGACTCCCATCCCATCAATATATGCTTAAGTTTGTCATAGTGCCATTTATATAATCATTAGCGTCAATTCTATAATCATTAGCATCAATTCTCTGTCCCTTTTGCTTTTTAGGGTCTCCTGGAGAACATCTTCCCTTGCAGGTAATAACATTTCTCTTTTTGCCTTGAATTACTCACTGCATACTGTGTGAAATACACATGATCTGTGAAATACTTTGTTTCCAAGAACACCCAGCCAACCAGGGAAATGAAAGCATCCAATCCAGAGAAGGCAATAAGGAGGAAAATACAGTTATCCACGTCAGGTAATTTTTTTTTTCTACACATAAGATCTTGGTCCTTTACCCAAGCAGAAGGGCAGTTGTGTGACGTAACTATAGTTCAGTGCAATTACGAAGTACTGTCACCAAGCGATTACCCTCCCTCAGCCTTCTGAGTAGTTAAGAGACAGTACAGGTCTTTCCAACAAACTGAGCTAAGTTTTATTTATTTTCTTCTGACCTGGTATTACCATATTTGTAAGAAGGTTGACAAACTCCTGAACTCAAGAGGATGTTCCCTACTGACTGCCATATAGCAGGCGTGAGTCAGGGTACTGGGCCCCAGTTGGATAAGTTTTCCAATACAAAATTTATTATGGAAAGAATTTTATTAAAAATAGTTGAAATGATTGCAGTCTTTTCATTCCTAGTTCTTCTTTCTCAAGTTTGATGGCAGCATTTGACATAAATAATGCCAGTGGTATTGTTCGTACCAATGTTTAAAATTGAATAATTTACAAGTGTAAGAAAATGATATTTAAAGAAGCTATGTTTTCATACTTTCATTTTCTAATTTTATGTCCTGACCTCTGAAGGTTCATGTTTGGAATCTCTGTGCTTGTCAAAGAATCACAGAGTGAACTATGAGATCACAGTTTTTTGTCAGTGTTTCAAATGCTCACGGGAATTCTGATCTGATTGGAAAGCTTTACTTGCTTCCATGTCACTTGTATTATAACTTTAATTATTTCCTCATATTGTTGTTACACTGATGATATTAAGTCAGTCAGACGTTCTGAGTAGGATACTGTTTGTATGTATGATATTGGATGATTACAAATGAGGTAAGTAATTAATTTTACCACACTAACAATTTTGTGGGCATAGCCACTTAAAACAGTGATTCTGAAATGTTTTGCCCTTAGTGTTCTTGTGTACTATTCAAACTTTTTCCATGGAGGCAGTTTATCATTTTCATGCACTTTCAGTCCTTTTGACTACATATTTCTATGGTTATACATATTACATAGAATTTGTCTTCCTGTCCTCCTACATTTCATATAAATGGATGCATACTGTACACCTCGTTATATAATTTTTTTGTTTCTTTGGTATACTATGACTGAAATCAATCCATATTGAAAAAAAAAGGTCTGTCTTAATCAATTAATCAGTTCATTAGAGAGTGGGTTTGGCTGTGTTTGCCAGGTGGGAGTGCCATGGCTTCCCATAGATCCTTGCAACCTTTAAATCCTAGGCTATCATGATCCTTCTGCCAAGCACAGCTGCTTGAGTACCTGTGATGGACACCTCCACGCCACCCAATTTTTTTTTTTTTTTTTTGTAGAGGTGGGGTCTTGCTATGTTGCCAACACTTGTGTCGACCTGGCCACAAATTACATGACTTCCATGGCCTCCTCATAGGAGGATGTGTGTGAGCCACTATGCTCATTTTAATATTCTATTAAGGAGCAATTTCATAAAAATCCTTAAGATACGACGAAGATAGACCAAACCAACTAATTTTAGAGACAAAAAATTATAAACCTCATTCCTTGACCTCCATTGTTATTAACAAACATGATGATTTTGACATATACAATGTTCTTAATAGCTAATAGTTATGTAGCAATTCAATTTTGTTCTTCTTGATAAAGAATTCAATAATCAGAGCTTAGTATACATTACTCTTTGTATGTGTTGTACATATGTCCTTGTATGAGTAGATGAAGAAATTTCAAGATTGCTGAAGTAGAGGATACAAAATGTAGGCATACAACTTGGGTATTGAGAAAAATGTCTATTCTATTAACTAATATTCTAGTTGTGTATATCATAATTGCTCAAGTCAGGCCACTTTCTTTCATTATGAATTGACTGTACATTCCCTGAGCTGCCTTCACAAACATGTACATCCTAAATCATATTTCCAACTGAAGAGAATGACAAGCATTAGTAGCATAATGATAAAATGATTCTGATGTGTTAAAGATATGCTGTGGCTTTCTGCCTTTGGCTTTGCCATTTAACCCTCAGGGTCATGTGTCCTGTCAGAATTGAGATGACTGTTCTCTTCATGGATCAGCGTGTTCAGATCGGCAGAAGCGTACACTTCTATTTTGGCTATCATACTCATTTGGATGATAATCTCAATTTTCAAATCTTACCTCCATTCCTATTTTTCTTCAGCATATTTCTCTCATGTTGCTATCTTAATATAAAAGTCTAATCATTTGAATGAGGGTTCATGTTGAGACTCACTCTCCATGAATATAAGGTTGGCTTTGCCATATTTACATTTGTGTAATCTTCAGTATTTATTGTCCTTTTTGTTTTTGTAGTGTCTTCCTGGAAACATCCTTTGCTGAAGGTAATAACAGTTATTTATCTTGAATTATTCACAGCTTATTGTATGAAATACACATTATTTATGAAATATCTCGTTTCTAAGCCCATTCAGCCAGCCACTGATACAAAAGAATCTGTTCCAGAGAAGTCAGTAAGAACGAAGAACATATGGACACACATAAAAGGTAATTTTTTAAGGGAAAATATCTCATTTTTTACGGATACTGAAGTGCAGTTGTGTGGTCATACCTCACTGCAACTTCAGAGTCCTGTGCTTGATGATCTTGGTACTTTAGCCTGCCAAGTAGCCAAAACTAGAGTCTTGTTCCCACTAATGAGCTAATTTTTATTTATTTATTTATTTGTTTGTTTCCTCCATAGAGACCTGCTCTTGCTATGTTAATCAGGTGGATGACAAACTTTTGCGTTCAAGAACTCCTTCGTTGGTGGCCTCCCCAAGTGCTGGTATTGTAGGCATAAACCCTGGTTCTGGGCACAGAGCAGGTAAATTTTTCAGTACAAAACTTAGTGTGTTATTTACTGTGTTCTTGGCTGTGCAGAAGCTTTTTAGTTTGATCAACTCCCAAAAGGTGTATTTTTGTTGTTGCTTCAATTGCCTGAGGGCTCCTCCTCTTAAAGTTTTCACCCAAGCCGATTTCTTCAAATGTTTTCCCTACACTTTCTTTCATAGTGTTACTATGCTGGTGACTTTACACCATTCAGCTGTTCGGATTAGGAGGCTGTGTGTGTGTAATCTTTGCTTATTAAAATTAAAGTAATGAATCATCATACTATAATAACACTTTGTAGACACAGTTAAAAGAGTGATTTTGAAATGTTTTGGCTGTTGTGTCCATTTCTACTGTTAAAATTTTTCCATTGACATAATCAGCATTCAGATTAGGTGTTCGTTGCTTTCAATACTTTTGACTACATGCATGTATGATCATAAATATCATGCAGGATTTCCTTTCCTGTTGTAGATTTTTATATAAGTGGTTGTATAGTGTCCATACCCTCGTATAATTTGTTTTGTTTGCTCAGCCTTATACGACTGAGTTCTATCCATAGTGACACAAGAAGCTATTGTTTAATTGATTAATTATAGTTACAGACAGGGTCTGTTTCTGTTTAGCAGGCTACAACCTTGAAATTCTTGGCTATAGTGATCCTCCTTCCTCAGCCTCTTGAGGGCCTGTGACTATAGTCAGAATACTAATACATATACCTTTTTTTTTTTTTTGAGACAAAGTCTCAAGCTATCACCTTGGTTAGAGTGTCATGGTGTCACAACTCACAGAAACCTCAAACTTTTGGGCTGAAGTGATTCTCTTGCCTCAGCCTCCCAAGTAGCTGGGACTACAGGCACCCACCACAACACCCACCATCTTGTTCCCCTACAGGAATGAGACTAGTCATTTTTAAAGCCAAGTGTGAGGATTCAACTTGATCCTAACTATCCATGAATGTATGGTTGGTTTTCCCATGTTTACATTTCTATCATTAACATTGACTGTCTTTTTTGCTTTTTAGGGTCTTCTGAAGAACATCATTCCTTGAAGGTAGTAACATTTCTATTTTTCTTTTGAATTATTCACTATATTTTGTGTGAAATACACATTACTTATGAAATACTTTGTTTGTAAGCCCACTCAGCCAGCCATTGAAATGAAAGTATCCATTCCAGAAAAAGAAATAAGAATGAAGAATATACCAACATCCACATCAGGTAAATTGTTTTCTTCTCTTTGGGTAAGGAGTTCTCTCTTTTATCCAGGCTGAAGTGCAGTCGTGTGGTGAAAGCTCACTCCAACTTTGAGGTCCTATGCCCCAGTGATCCTTGTGGCTCCCCCAACCAAGTATATTGTAGCTGAAACCACAGGCTTGTGACACCAAACCAACCTAGTTTTTAACTTTAACTTTTTTTTTTCCTGTAGAGACCAGGTCATCTTGCTATGTTGGTAAGGCTGGTGGCAAACTCCTAGAATCAAAGGGTCCTTCCCTGCTGACTTCCACAAGTGCTGCTATTGCGTGTACAAGCCACAGTTCTGGACACAGAACAGGTAAATTTTTTCAATACAACATTTAGTGTGGATTATTGAAGTTAAAGAAAGTAATCATACCATAAGAACAATTGTATAGACCCAATCATTTAAAACAACAATTCTAAAATGTTTTGGCCTTTGTGTCCTTTTCTACTATTAAAAGTTTTCCATAGATTTAACCAACAATCAGATTAGGTATTTGTCATTTTTAGGCACCACCATTGCTTTTTACTGGGTATGTGTATGGTCATAAATATCTTGGAGGACATGTTTTTGTATCCTAAATTTTATAAAATGGTTGTATACTGTAAACATTATTGCATAATTTGTTTTGTTTTCTAGGCATGATATAACTGAGATCTATTCATATTAACACAAGAAACTCTGGCTTAGTTAATTATATATAGTTAATGAGAGACATGGTCTGGCTATGTTTAGCAGGCTGGAGTGCAGTGGCTTCATCACAGGTCACTGCACATGCAGTGCTCAGCTACTGTGTTCCTCTGCCTCAGCCCCTTGAGGACCTGTGACTGCAGTCTTATGCACCATGCCATTAACTTTTTTACTTCATGGTAGAGGTGGGATATTGCTACATTGCCAAGACTTGTCTTAGTTCCCCAGCCACTAACAATACTTCTGTCTTGGCCTCCACTCAGGTGAGGATTATAGGCATGAGCCATTGCACCCATTCTAAGTTTCTGCTAAAGAGCTATTTCGTTAACATTCTTAAGAGTAAACCAAACTAATTTTACATGCAAAAATTATACAGCTCATCTAAAACTCCATTTTTGTCATGAATAAATATTGCACTGATTGTGAAATAAAAAGGATACTAATAGCTAACAACTATGTGGCAATTCAATTTTTTCCTGTGATAAGAATGTAATATTTAGAACTTAGTATACATCATTTTTTACATGTGTTTTTTATACATTTTCTTGCATGAGTGGATGAAAGAACTCTAAGATGGCTAAACTAGAGGATTTACAGTCATGTAGGCATTCTAGTAATCCCACAAGGGTATAGGAGAAAGTGAATATTTTTATTAGCTAATATTCTGCAAGTGTCTGTCCAAACCAATAAAGTCAGAACAAGTTTTCTCATAAGAAATTGATTGTGTACATTCACCTGAACTGTCTTCACTACTGTGTACTTCCTAAATGACAGGAATAATTAAAGGACACAATATTCTTGTATTATAATGAGATAAAATTTTCTCATGTGTTGCATAAAGACATGCAATTGTATTCTGCTCTTGGCTTTGACATGTAACTTCTCAGGGCCATGATTTGCTTCTCAGAATAAAGTTTACTGCTCTCTTCATAGATGGCACATTCACACTGCAGAGGCACATTTCTATTTTATTCACAATCACTTCAAACATAATCTCTCTTCTGAAATTTTAACTGCATGTCAGAGAACATCTATATTTCTTATTTTTATTGAGCATGTTGCTCTCCCCTAATTAAAAAGAAACAAACAAACAACCAAAGCCTAATCATTTTCAAAGATGAGGATTCGTCTTGACACCAGCTCTCCATGATTGTATGGTTGGCTTCTCCATATTTACATTTATAAAATCTCAACATTGATTGTATGTCTCTTTTGCTTTTTAGCATTTCCTAAGGAACATCCTCCCTTGAAGGTAATAACATTTGTATTTTTCTCTTGGAAGTTTTTACTGACTATTGTGTGAAATGTTCACTATTCATGAAATTCTTTTTAGAAGCCCATTCAGCCAGCCACTGACACGAAAGAATTTGTTCCAGAGAAAGTGGTAGGAAAGAAGAATATACAGACATCCACATCAGGTAATTTTTTTTTCTGTTTATAGAGACAGATCTTACTGTTTCATCTGGGCTGAAGTGTAGTTGTGAGATTGTAGCTCACTGCAACTTCAAAATCCTGTGCCCACGCCACCCTCCTCCTCACATTTTGAGTAGCAGAGACTTCAGGCTTATGCCTCCAAACCAAGAAAATTTTGTTTTATTTATGTGTTCATTTATTTTTATTTAAGTTGAATATGAGAGTATAAGCAACTAGGTTATGATGTTTGCATTTGTTAGATAGTAGTAGTAGTTGTGTCTTGTAGTTGTGTCCCGCACCCTGGAGCTGTGTATGCCATGTACCCTTGCATTGTGCCCACTAAGAGGGAGCTCACTATTCTCCTTCCTTCCTCCCCCTCCCCCTCCCTTCATTCCCCCCTTCCCAAACTTGAATTGAATTGAGTTTTTCTCTTATGTGTCATGTATCATCTGCTGGCTTCATATTGGTATTGACTACATTGGATTCTTGATTTTCTATTCTTGTGATACTTTACTGAAAAGAATGTGTTTCAACTCCTTTCAAGTTAATACAAAAGATGTAAAGTCTTCATCTTCTTTATGGCTGAAATGGCTGAATAGTATTCCATTGTATTCATATATCAAAGTTTCTTTTTTTTTTTTATTAAATGATAGCTGTATACATTAATGCAAATGTGGGGTACAGTGTAGTGTTTTCATATACAATTTGAAATACTTTCATCAAGCTGGTTAACATAGACTTTATGTCATTTACTTAGTTATTGTGTTAAAACATTTATATTCTAGTTCTAGAAAAATTCACTTGTACCCTTGTTAGACAGACCATATAGGTGATCTTTTCAGTCACCCTCCCACCACCCAGCCGCCCTTCTCCCCTCCCCTTCCTCACCCCCTCCCCATATTCTTGGACTAGAATTAAGTTTTCATTTGAGAGCTATAAATTAGTTTCATAAATTTATAAACTTGATAAAAAAATTTATAAACTAATTTATAAATTAGCTTCATAGTTCTAGAATAATTCACTTGTACCCTTGTTAGACAGACCATATAGGTGATC
>NW_003852572.1:3246674-3267912 GCF_000181295.1 Otolemur garnettii | reverse complement strand
GTTTGATGGACTGAAGAGTAAAATGTGTATTCAGATTTGTTTGGATGAAATGTTCTGTAGATGTCAGTTAGGTCCAAAAGATGAATAGTTAAATTTAAATCTAAAATTTCCTTGCTAAGCTTCTTATTGGAGGATCAATCTGACACAGTCAAGGGAGAGTTAAAATCTCTGACTATGATAGAGCTGGGAGAGATCAAGTTGCTCATGCCTGTTAGAGTATCTCTTATAAATTGAGATGCATTCTTGTTGGGTACATAGATATTGATAATTGAAATCTCATCATCTTGGCTATTACCCTTGACAAATATAAAATGACCATTCTTATCTTCGCTTATTTTTGTTGGTTTAAACCCTAACGTATCTGCAAATAAAATGGCAACACCTGCTTTTTTCTGGTTTCCATTTGCTTGGAATATAGAAGACCATCCCTTCACCCTGACTCTGTATTTATCTTTTAAAGTAATATGTGTTTCCTGGACACAACAGATATCTGGTCTGAGTTTCTGTATCCAATCAGCCAATCTGTGCCTCTTTAAAGGGCAGTTTAGGCCATTCACATTGATTGAAATTATTGAAAGACCTGGTGAGATATTGGTCCTCGAGTTGCTCAAAAGTACAGTAGACATTTTTAATCCTTTCGCCACTGTGGAAGTTGAAATTTGATCAAAAGTTTACTTTTGTAGTGGGGGATTGCAATGGTCATTATGGAGGATAGGTTTGAGAATTTCCTGCAGAGCTGGTTTAGTTATGGCAAATTTATTCAACATGTGGATGTCACTAAAGTATTTAATTTCTCCATCATAGATGAAAGTAAGTTTAGCTGGATATAGGATCCTGGGTTGGAAGTTGTTCTTCTTTAGGAGATTAAAAGTTGCTGACCATCCTCTTCTAGCCTGAAAGGTTTCAGCAGAACGATCTGCAGTCATTCTAATACTCTTTCCTTTGTAGGTTGTGGTTTTCTTATGTCTAACTGCTTTCAGAATTTTCTGTTTCATCTTAACTTTGGTGAAGTTAATTATGATATGCCTGGGGGATGTCTTGTTTGGGTTGAGTCATGCTGGGGTTCTGAAACTATCTGCTATCTGAATTTCAGAATCTCTTGGCATGTCTGGGAAATTCTCTTTCAAAATTTCATGAAGATGAGCCTCTGTGTTTTGTGAGGCAGCTTCATCTCTTTCAGGGATTCCTATAAGGCGAATATTAGTTCGAATTATCCCAGAGCTCTCTAAGAGAAAGATCTGTTCTTGTTTTACATTTTTTTTTTTTTTTTTTGTCCTTGCACTCTTAGGCTTGTTCAAAGGCTTTGTCTTCAATGTCAGAGATCCTATCTTCAGTCTGTTCCACTCTGTTATGAAGAGATTCCACCATGTTTTTCAAATCTTTGAGAACTACAAATTCTTATCTCAAAGTTTCAAAATCTTTGATCATTTTATCTTTGAAATTGTTGAATTCTTGAGTCATCTTTTGAATAATTTCTTGATACATTTTTTGAATAATTTCTTGAAGTTCTAGCTCTTTCCTTTCTTCCATTCTATTAATCTTATTTACTTTCCACATTCTGAACTCGATTTCTGTCATCTCAGCCATCTCTTTATGGATTGGATCTTCAGGTACCTCTGCCACGTCCTTCCTTGGCGGGGGGTGGTGGTGGTGGTGTTGATCTAATCTGGTTATTCCTACTACCGGAGTTTTTCTGCTGACTCCACCCCATGCTGGATTTACTACATTTGGCTAGGTGAGCAGGTAAGAGGAAGTTGGGTTGGGGGCTCTGGGAGTAGTATTTTACTAGTCTTTTTGGGCAAAGGCTGGGACTGGTGTCTGTATCTTTTCCCCTAGAGCTTTGCCAAGGATGCGTATAATGCTATGGTCTGAGAGCCTGGGGGCCTGCGTGTCTCTATCTTGTTTTCGGCTGGTATCTGTTCTACCTTAGAAAATCAATTACTCTGGGTTAAGATTTCAACTGTGGAGAAATATCAGCAATTAAGTCACCCCTCCCCTTACTGGCGATGGCTGGGAAAGGAAAACCACACCTTCCCTCAGCCACACCTCCCAGGTATCACTTTAGATAGTTCTCAGGTGATTGGCCCAGTTCAAATGATCTAAGTCAAGTGTCCCAGTCAACACAAGTCTCAGGTGGGGAGTTCAAGATGTCTCTGGCAGCTGTACAGCAGGGATCTTCTGGCAGCTCAGGTATGACCCTGGTGTTCTCTGGGCTCAGAGGGACCTTCCCAGCAAATAAAATAGTCTAGGGAGGTTGATGCCTCCTACCCCACCTTGTACCTTCATCACACCCTGTCACTGGAGACCCCACAGGGCTGTGACCCAGTTGCCCAATAAACAAATGTGGCAGGGCTTTGTGTCTGCCAAAATCAAAATAGAGCCAATACCAGCTCCATTCAGTTACTGCTCTTCAACCCCCATCAGCAAAGGGAACTGAGGCTTGACTGTCTTAGGCACTCAGTGACAACTGGAGAATGTTCCACCTGAAGACAATTTAGGCCTGAGAAAATCCAGAGAGCATCAGAGATTCTCCCTCGACCACCAGTTGATTTGCCCAAATCAAGAGATCCAAACCTATTGACCTGATCAGTACCCACTATCTGGTTGGAAAGATCACAAGGTGTCCAGCAACTAAATAATAGGAGTCTACTGGTGGTATAAGTGTGGCTCACTCTGATGCTCTGAGGAGTCAGAAAGTCCTGTTCAGTAGACAATTTGGAGTAAGGAGGCTGATGTCTCTTTCCCCTCCTTACTCGCCCTTCGCCGCCGGCCTCTGGTAACCTCAGTCTCAGTTAACCCCACTACCAGTTTCTGTTAACCCAGACTCTGTAACCCAGTCCTGTCCAAAAGGTGAGTGAGTCAGGGTTTTGTGCCTACCAAAGTCCAGGTAATGTCAATACCTTCTCCACTCGGTGACCACTCTTTATCGCTTGCCAGCAGAGATAGTTGAAGCCTCTCTGCCTTAGGCACTCAATGGGAGCTGGAGAATATTCTGCTTGGGCTCAATCTAAATCTGGAATTTGTTTTCTTAAAGTTGTGGTTTGCCTCGGTGGGGAGGACATGCATTTATCTATCACTTCTCTCAGCTAGGCTCCCCACCTTCAGCTTCGTTGGGTTCTTCTGGTAGTTGTCTCTCTCCCTGAACTGACGTTTATGTTGAAAGTTAGCTCCAGTCAGCTCTCATCCCCTATTCTTCCAAATTCTTATTGAATGTGAAAATTGTAGTTAGGGAATATAGCCAACCCAGGGATTTAGCAAAGTAAAAAATACATTGAAACCAAGCAGACAAATAAGCAAACTAAAATACTACCGGCCACACAAGCACACCAATGCCCAGACACTCAGCAACAAGTAAACAAACAGACAAAAAAGAAAACAGAACAACAGACAAACCAGCCAAGTAATAGACCAAAAAATAAAGAAAGAAGAAAAAAAAGTAGTAGTAATAAAAGATAACCACATAAATGTTGGTCATAAAATGATAGAGCAAACAAATAGCAAAACAAACAAACAAAGAAGAAAGAAAATAAAAAAAAATATATAAAATAAAAAAATTAAAAATTAAAAATTAAAAAAAAAAGAAAAGGAGGGCACCACTAAGAAAATTACTATTTTTTTTAATATATACAAACAAGCCCCTTTTTGAATGCGGTGGGGTTCCCGTTTAAAAAATATATAATTGTGCTGTAATATACTTTTTAGACAGCAGGTGGCGCTGTGAGTGGTCCCTGCGCTAAAACCAAAAATAGAAAAAAAAAAAAAATGAGAGGAAAAAAATATATATAAAAGGAGAATCTTTGCTGGCAGTTTGCATGGATTCTCCCTACAACAGTTCCCGCAAGGTGTTGGGCGTCTTGGATTAGCTTCAGATGCCGGATGGCTGGCTGCAGGTCAGACTGAGTTCTCCGTGCTTCTGGGTGAGGTGTTATGGAGATGCCATTTTTGGAGTTTTACATTACATCTGGTTCCTGGCTGGCCGCCCACTCCTATCTGTCCTCCAAACTCGGGACACAAGTCCACAACTCACCAGACTTTCACGCAAGTCCTAATTTCCCCTCAAACAGAAAACCGTTGTGGTCCGATGGAAAAGAGCTGGGCACCCCTTGTGCATTCTGCATTCAGTTTATTTCCGGTGGGCAAGAGACCACCGCCACCGCTGCGGCACACTCAAAAGATTTTTCAGTGTTTGTAGGAAGGGAACCGATTCTCTGCACTCAACTCCTAATTTCCCCTCAAACAGAAAACCATTGTGGTCCGAGGGAAAAGACCTGGGTGCCCTTTGCTCCTTCTGCCTTCAGTTTATTTCTGATGGGGGAGGGGCCGCCGCTGCCGTGGTGTGCTCAAAAGATTTTTCAGTGTTTGTAGGAAGGGAACTGATTCCCCCTGCAGGTCGCGGCATCAGTGCCGCTCCACACAGACTTCCAAAATTACAGGATGGATTGATTCCTAAGCAGAGTCCCTTCCCCTCAAGTTTCTGTCTGAATGCCTGGATCCCTGATGCCCCAAACTGGGTCCAAATGTCTCCTGTTTCTGGCTGCTAAATTCCACTCAGGAATCCACGCCTCACCACACTCTCAGTGAAACACACAAACTCCCCATGAATTGGGCACAGGAGCCCTTCTAGGGGAGGGATTGGTTTCTGCCTCTCAGGACGCAAGCCGCAGACCTGGCCCCGCAGGTTGCAGATGGCACCGTTTCAGCTGGTGCCCTGAGTTTTTTCTGGCTGACACTGTAGTTCTGGGCTACATTTCCAATCCAGCAATTCACCTCTTTGCTGCTCACCCTGCGCTGCTTGTCTGCACCAGCACTCCACACGGAAGAGATTCAGTTCCCCCACTCTTACCTGAAACCACCAAGAGAATTGACTCAGGGATGCATCCCTTCCACCATCTTGCTCCGCCTCATATCACAGTTTCTTAATCCATTTTTTGGCTAATGAGCATTTAGGTTGTTTCCAGATGTTGGTGATTATAAATTGAGCTGTAATAAATAGTGCAAATGTCCTTATGATAAAATGGTGTTTTTTCTTCTTAGTAAATGCCTAGGAGATTGAAATTGTGGGATCAAATGGGGGGTCTAATTTGAGTTCTTTGAGGATTCTCCATACTTCTTTCCAAAGAGCCTATATGAATTTATAGTTCCACCAACAGTGTTATTTATTTATTTATTTATTTTTCAGAAGCCAGGTCTCACTATGTTCTCCCGGGCAGTCACAAGGATTTGGACTCCAGGGGTCTTTTCCCACTGGCTTTCCCATATGCTGCTATTGCAGATGTTGGCCAAGGTGCTGATTCAAGACCAGGTAAAATTTGAATACAAAATTTTGTCTGGAATGAGATACATTAAAATATTTGAAATGCTCACAGTCTTCTTCCTCCTAATTTTTCTTTTCTGAATTTGATGGAAAGGTTTTATGTAAATAATGCAAATGTTATTGGTTGCTATCCACAATTGAAATGAAATACATATAACATGTGAAAAAGAAATTTTTAAAATCTAAGTTTTCATTCATCTATTTTCTTTTTTTAAGTTCTGTCCTTCTGAGGTTCCCAGTATGAGACTCTGTGATCTTTTTTCCAGTGTTTTAAATGCTTCTTATGCTTCTAATCTGTTCCCCAAGGAAAACCGTACTCGCTTTCTTATCAATTTTGCTTTACCATATATCATTTCATCTTCTTGCTGTTTTACTGATGACTTTAAGTTAATCAGCTATCTGATCTGGAGGCTCTGTATGTATGTGTGTGTGTTTGGGTTGGGTTATCTTTGATCATTACAAATGAAGAAAGAAACTCATCATTTCTCAGTAATGATTTGCTGTACACAGTTACTTTGAGCAGCAATTCTGAAATGTTTTGGCCTTTGTGGCACTTTTTTTATACAATTAACACTTATTACATAACAGTAAATAAAACCTGTAATTTGGTGTTTATCATTCCCATGTCTTTTCTGACTTTCTTACTACATATGTGTATGGTCATTAATTTTATGTAGGGTTTGTTTTTGTTTCCTAAACTTTAATATAAATGGTTATGCACCATACATATTCTTTAATTTGTTTTGTTTGCTCATCATTATATTTCTGAGATCTGCCTGCACTGACACATAAGCTCTGGTTTGATTAATTAATGATTTCCTTAAAATAGGGTCTGGCTTTGCTGGCCAGCCTGGAATGCAGTGGCACCCTCATGGGTCCCTGGAACATCAAACTCCTGAGCACCTGCGTTCCTCCTACCTCAGCCTCCTGAGTTTCTGGAGCTACAATAGCTTCTCTCCATGCTTTGGTAAGTTTTGAATTTTCTGTATGTACGAATCCTCACTATATGTTTCAGGATAGTCTCAAACTGCTGACCTGAAGCATTGCTACTGCTGTGGCCTTCTCAATGGTAACATTACAGGAATGATTCATAGTGTCTTGCCTGATTTAATTTTTTGGAGTTCTTTATAGGAATTCATCGGATGAAGGTACCACAATTAAAAGTAAATTAATAATAAGGCAATCAGGGAAATGCAAACTTGACTAAATATTCACCAATCTTAAGAAATTATTAAGTTTAAAGTGTAATTAAGGTAGGTACTGTGGCTGGATATTTAAACATTGGTCTTTAAGTTTTAGAGGTATTTGTGGAAATATATGCAGATGAAATACTACATTTGGGATTAACTTCGAAATAATTACGGCGGAGCAGGGATGTTTGCTGGAGTGACATGAAACAAGATGGACTACAAATCGCTAAGTAGTAAAAGTTGGGTCATGGATGAAAAAAATAAAAACAAATAATAATAAATATGTCAATAAAAATGATTATGAACATGAAAACCCAAATAAATTAAGCACAATGCCCAGATTCATACATATGTTAATTCAATGAAAATTAATTTTAATATGAACATTATTTTTTTTTAATCCAAAATATTTCTGGAAACATTCCTTCATTTCAGACCTGCATCCTGTGTATTTTGCAATATTTCCTCCTAATTCATCTCTCTGCATTTATTTATATGTTCTTTTTTAGAGACAGAGTCTCAGTCTGTTGCCCTGGGTAGTGTCATGGCATCATCACAGTTCACAGCAACCTCAAACTTTTAGGCTCAAGTGATGCTCTTGCATAAACTGCTCAAGCAGCTGGGACTACAGGTGCCCACCACAACAACACCTGTTCAATTTCTCTCTTCTTAGTGGAGACAGGGTCTCATTCCTGCTCAGACTGGCCCTGAATTCCTGAACTCAAAGGATCCTCCCACCTTGGCCTCTCAGAGTGCCAGGACCACAGGCATGAGCCACTGTACTCGGCTCTAACATGTTGGCAGAAACTCAGTAATTTTTGAGTTACATAGATAAAGACTGTTAGTACAAACACATTCTGAAAGATTATCTTCTGCATTCTGGGACCAAAGGAGACAGACCTATAAGGAAAGAATATATGGTTCAGGCGGTGCCTATTAGAGAAGCAATAAAGTATGAAGGCAGTCCCCAGGAAGGAGATGCCTGATTATCTAGAGGAAGATAGCCAGAATGAAGGCAGGCTTCATGGGCCAGTCTGAATTTTAAAATATAGACAAAAGATTGTCAGCGTAGCAGAGGAAAATGTTTCAGATACAAGGAAAAGGGTGTTAATAATGCTATAAAAGGGAATAGTAACTTTGGAAACCATGAATGATGAACAACACCTGTAGCATGTTATTGACAATGTTCCATCGTGGGGTAGGGAATAGTACATGGTCTCAATTTATGTGACTTACTGTACTTTCCCATTTTGATTTGTTTCTGGCATTTTGTTTGTCCATGTTGAGTGGATGAACTTGTCCATGAACTTTTGATGTATTTCTTTGCCTTGAAAGTGATGATATCTAGTATCTCTGCAAATATTTTTTTGAAATTTTGGATAATGAGAAATATTTCTCCATTTAAACTCTCCATTTATAAAATAAAACTAGATGTTGCTTTCCATTTTCTTTTGTGAAGTCTATAGCTTTTATCAGACCATTCTGAGTAGCTCATTTTGACTAAATATATGAATTTGTCAACAGAATTGACACCAGAGGAAAAGCAGCAGAGGCTTGAAGGGAATGAAAATAATAATCAGCCACAGGTACAAAAAGAATTAAATTTAAATTCCTGATTTCATATTATATTCTTTACATTAAGAATTTAGCATAGTCCAAGTGAAATTACCTTTTAGACTTGTCTTTTAAAAGTGATAGGTCATAATTTAATTTGTAAATTGAGAAAGATTTTCATAAAAAAATCTGTTTGCGCTTTTCTTTGTATAACTTCCTTACATGACAAGAAGGTGACATTGAATCTTTAGTCATACTACTAAATGACAGAGATGATGAGCAATTTCACAGTAATGGCCACTGAGGTGGTTCAAAATTTGTACTTTTATATTGCTGGTCACAAATGCTAAGGGGAAAAATTTACTGTGTTTGAGGTCTCCAAAAGACCTCAGTGTCTACACTTAGAGAAAGGGTCATAAGATCCACCCACCTCCCATGAAGGAATCACACCTTGCAGAATAGGACCTTTGGGGTTAGTATAAAAACAGTAAGTTTCTAATTTTTCCCCCTCAGTTTTTGGCCGGGGCAGGGTTTGAACTCACCACCTCCCGTATATGGGGCCAGTGCCCTACTCCTTGAGCCACAGGTGCTGTCCACCACTTTCTAACTTTTATAAATGTGGGAAATTGTTAATAGCATCAAAATTAGTTCATCGATTTTCATTAGTGAACATTAGAATATATTAGAGCTGGACCTAAGGAGATAGTCTTTCTAGATACATATCACTATCAATTTACATTCTATAAGTTAAAGTTTAAGAATTAACTTTTCTTTCCAATTGCTGTGGATTTTGTCTCCTAATAATGTGAATTTTGCCTACTCTTCAGATAACTCTAGTTATCTCTAGAAAGAGTACTGAAATACCTGGGGCTCACTGTTAAAGGTGTGGTGAGGTAAAATTTTTTTAAGTGAGGAACCTTTGTAACACTACAGTTCACCTACAAACTCGTTTTAGGTAGCTTTAACATGTAATAAATTACATTTATTTCAAAGAAATAGTGACAAAGTTCCCTGGCTCATATTTTTCTGCCTATAAGCTAAGGCAAATTGTCTTCCTCCTCTTAGTGATACTCCAGTGATTTACTAGATTTACTAGATTAAGAAGTTAAAGAAAATGTCATTTTCATTGCTCATGTTTGATTACATAAGGATAAAGATATTTTATAAACTTGTACCCTGACAGAAAAGATATCTGAGGAACAAAACAAGCAAAGTAATCTCCCATATTTTTATCTGCAAGAATGTCCTTCAAATAAGGAATTAATAGGGCATGTGGTTGATAGAGTTTATCAGTATATTCAGGATCTTTCCAAAAGAAAAGTGGAGCTTTCCACATTGCTCAGGGAGGGTCCATATGGCATTGTCCTGGATTCCCACCATAACTTCAAGGGAAATTTTCACAGTGTCCAGAGACCTTGATGCCTGCAAATGATGAAGGAGGATGTGCTCACATTCCTTGCAGCAGAAACCCACTTAGGTAGCCCCAACCTTGACTTCCAAATGGAAAGGTACATCTACAGTGATGGTATCTACATCATAAATCTGAGGAGGACCTGGGAGAAGCTTCTGTTGGCAGCTTGGGCTGTTGTTGCCATTGAAATCCTGCTGATGTCAGGGTCACATCCTCCAGGAACACTGGCCAGCGAGCAGTGCTGAAGTTTACTGCTGCCACTGGAACTGCTCCTGCTACTGAACTCTTCACTCCGGAACTTTCACTAACCAGATCCAGGCAGCCTTCTGGGAGCTACATCTTCTAATAGTTACTGACCCCAGGCCTGACCACCTGCCTCTCACAGAGGCATCGTATGTTACCTGCCTACCACTGCTGTGTGTCACACAGATTCTCCTCTGAGTTATGTGGACTTCACCATCCCACACAATAAGGGAGCTGCCTCAGTAGGCCTGATGTGGTGGATGTTTGCCCAGGAAGTTCTCCGCATGTGTGGCACCATCTCCCATGAACACTCATGGGAGATCATGCCGGATTTCTACTTCTACAGAGATCCTGAAGAGAATGAAAAGGAAGAGCAGGCTGCCACTGAGAGAGGTGTGACCGAGGAGGAATTTCAGGGTGGATGGACTGGCCTAGCTTCTGAGTTCACTGCTACTCAGCCTGAGGTTGCAGACTGGTCAGAAGGCTGCAAGTGCCCTCTGTGCCTACCCAGCAAGTTCCCACTGAATACTGGAGCTCCCAACCTGCCATGGAGACGAGGCAGCAACTCCCACTGCTCAGGCCACTAAAAGGGTGGGAACAACCACTGAGTGGTGTTAGCTGTTCTTCCACAAGCTCTTAAACAAGATAGAAATAAGGTTGGAGAAAATAAACATCACTTCATCAGTTTCTTTTTTTAAGAATAAAAACAATGAAAAGTGGAAAACATAAAACTAGTGGGATATTTGATATCATATAAGAAAATGTGGAGCCTAGGCATGGTGGTTCATGGCTATAATCCTAGCCCTCTGGGGGTCCAAGGCAGGTAGATTGCTTGAGCTCAGGAGTCTCAGGATTTCTATAAATAATAGAACTCAAAATAATAGCCTAGTCTCTAAATAATAGCCAGGTATTGTTAGGGGTCCCTGTAGTTCTAGTTACTCAGAAGCTGAGGCAAGAGGATGGCTTGAGCCCAAGATTTTTGGATTGCTTTTGAGCTCTGACACCACAGCACTCTATCCAGGATGGCAAAGTGACACTCTGTTTCAAAAAAAAAAGTAAAAGAAGGAAAGAAAGAAAATTTTAATTAAACAAGGCAAATTGGAGGGGAAAATAAAGCTCATCATAAACAAGTTAAAACAGAAATTCTGTGAAATTTCTGAAAAATACAAAATTTCTCTTTGTCCTGAGGACAGGCACTGCCACACCTATGGAACATATTGTAAGAGTATGGATCAAGTTTATCAAGTATAGAACACAAATGTCTTAACACAGTGATTAAGTAAATGAGGTAAAAGGAATGTTAATTAGTTGGATGTAATCATTCCAATTTGTACAAAAAATCAACACATTGAATTCCACAAAGGCATAAACATATTCATGATCATGCATATGTGACTTGATAAAAGGAAAAAATATAGGCGAAATGCCCATATGCCTCTGGTCAAAAATGCCATTTGAGAAAGAGCAGTGAAAAGACTTTGTGCAGGCACACTTGTGAGAAACTGAGGCAGAATCCCATATGGCTGGTTAGTTGCTGGCCTAACATGACCAAGGATTTGGCTGGACTTGCATTACCAGACTGCATTAAGGAATTAAGGTTGACTTTGTAAGGCCAATGAAAACGCCCTTTGGAAAACTGGCCAGATACCCATCAGTAACCTTTCCTGATCTGTGGTAATAATGAAGGTCGGGTCTTGGAATGGAGTAACCTTTCCTGATCTGTGGTAAGTGATGAAGGTCACTTGCTGACAGGTCCAGGAATGGAAATGTGCTACAGGACTTCAAGAGAAGAGGAATTTATCCAATGTATACAGGTATCTAATGGCATAGATGAAACCTGGGCTTGTGAAAGGCTTTTGAGAAATCCAGACTGAAAATTCCTTACAAAAGGCTCCAGCAGAAACCCCCTGACTTAAGGCCTACATGGGAGCAGAGGTTTGCACACGAATTCCTGTATGCCCAAGAAGTTTCTCTATCCTTTGCTTAAAGATTTGAAGTAACTGCCTCCAAATGGCATGGTCAGTAGAATAGACATTCAAATCATCTCTTTCTGCTGTAGCCTCAGGCTTCATCAGATAAGAACAAAGAAAGTAATGACTGACAACATGTTCTTCATTAAGTTATGTTAAACCAGGTTATGTTGAAAGGGTTATTCTTAAAGGTGTGTGTTGGGTGGATTATTAGATTAACAGGGAGGAGGTACTTACAGGGTGGATGGTCATAAGATGTATAAATGGATTAATGAAGTCACTGATGTCCAATGCGCATGTGCAAAGGGATTGTAATGAATGTTAATGAGGTCATTGCTGTATAGTGCACATGCACAAGATTGCCTATATAAACCAACAGCAAATAAAGAAGGCTGCCATTTTGCCTGAGTGAGCAGATGGTCACCTTTATTTAAAACACAATTTCAATAAGTGTGCTTATTCTCCACGACATGGCTTTTCCATGAGACCCCAACAACAACACCCTTATGGCAACAACAACAACTACAAAAGAAGGGACAAACTTAAAGGACATACCCTCTAATTTTCCAAGTAATACGGTTGATGGGCAGGCAGAATGGGGACTGAAGAGCCCATTCTTGGCAAGAGGAAACACCTTTGCAAAAAGGTAAAGATAAAAAATAAGCTGAGCAAAGAGGAATCAAGAAGAGTCAGCTAGTTTACCTTTAAAACAGGCGCTGCTAAATTTCTTATGTGAGCAGTTTCCTGGAAGCCTGGACTGTAGAGGATAGAGCTTCCTAACACCCCTGCTAGGTCCATAAGCACTCTGAAGGAATAATGGCCACAGCAGAAGCAGTGTGCCAGGTCTAGCAAGAAACATTAACTAGAGCATCTCCTGCCTAGTTAACAGTCAAAGCAAATACCTATTGTGGAGGTATGTATTTGGCTGGGGCAGAGATCGAGGGACAACTTGAGCCCTGAAATATAGGCAGGAGGATAAGGCTATACCTATATCCCTTATCACAGAGGAAGACCCTTTGTGGTGGTGATGACAGGAATATTCTACATTGCCGCAGATTTTTCAGAGGAGATTGATACCAGTTGTGTTTTACTCCACAGTGAACTAGTGGGAATTAACAACACCCTAGGAATCTGTGTGTGTGACCACAGACAGGAGGCTGCTCTCTCAAAAGGCTCAGGTTCTGGATTTCTTAAGGCTACTCAGACCCTTAAAGCTAATGATTACTAAAACAATAGGAGGTGACATGTTCACTCAGAGAAAGTGCTGATGTTTTTTTTCCCTTCCTCAGCTTACCCTTTGGGTCAGGGGTCCTCAAACTTTCTAAACAGGAGGCCAGTTCACTGTCCCTCAGACCGTTGGAGGGCTGGACTGAGGGCCCTGGGATGAGTGAACTGCTAAGCAGGACAGGCAGTGGTGGCAAAAACACCTGGCAGGCCGGATAAATGTCCTAGGGAGGCTGCATAAGTCCTGCAGGCTGGGCCATAGTTTGAGGATGCCTGCTCTGGGTTAATGAACACATAGCCTTAAATAAAAGATGAGTGGAACTGACACTTGGGCCACCATGAGAACCCCATAAGTGGGTGGTGGTCCCCTGAGTTCCCACCTTCGAAAATTCTATTCTGTGTGTCTTGTGTTTTTGTCTCTCATAGTTTCTAACATTACATTTCTTCAGTTGACTGCTGCTAGCTCCACAAGTCTTAAAGCAGCAGTTCTTAACCTGTGGGTCATGACCCCTTTGGACTGTGTTAAAGATTTGCGGCATTAGGAAGGTTGAGAACCACTATCTTAAAGGATCCTGTCCCCTGGGCAGGACCTACTGATTATGAGTTAAAAGATGCACCAGCAATGTCTTTCTTTAATAGTATTCCAGGAATTTCCTGCCCAAAATGACCCAAGTTTTGACAATGTCTTTCATCTTATTCATACCACATGCCCCTGTAATATACATTGCCATCATCCTCTGAACTTTATTTAAATGAATATAAATTAGATTGTAAAATTATAATAAACCATACACTGACTATGTTTTAATAGAGATGAGTAGAATTGCTATAATGATACAGATACTGAAAATCAAAAACTAAGAAGTAGGTACAATTGAAAGAATATCATCTCATGTAAAAATGACTGAAAAATAATATGAACCATAATACTTCATTGAAAAGTAGACATCGGACATATGCCTCAGACTAGTGATCCAAAACATCTTCTTGATTTGTGGCTTACCTGCTTCAAAGAAAGGAAGCATATGAATCAAACAAAATAGTATTGTTGGGACCAAAATTGCAGCTGAGAGACCTCCACACACATGCAAAGACAATGAAGTGCTTTATTTGCAAGCATATGCCTGGGTCACTCCACCCTACAGCATAGCTGGGGCAAGGGCGACCCGAAATGAAGCGAGGGGAGGTTTTTAAAGCATATAGAGGAATTTCATTAGACGTTTTGTAGGGAGGGGTTGCCATTGGCTGAGCTGTTGTTCAGGGATGCTTGGCACAATCTGATAGCCAGAGGTGCTATAGGGTGGGTTTATGGTTAGAGACTTTCCAGAGGAGGAATGCCTGTCCACTTCTGATAGACTGGCTCCATCTGGGCTGATTGACCTTGTCCAGAAATGTGGAGGAGGGAGGAGCCGGTCCCCTTCAGACTGGCTGCCAAGAAATACAGAGGAGGGAGCCAGTCTCCTTTTGATAGACTGATTCCTCCTGGGCGACTTTGCCCAGGAGGGGCATGGGGAGTTAGTTCCAAGATGCAGTTAAATTAACCTCTTCATTCCCAAATGGAGTTACATTAACCTCTTCAGTATTTCTGCTGTTACTGACACTTTATGAAAACAAAACCAATACAAGACTTGTTCCAGAAGCCATTATATGATAACACCAATGCTAGTAACTTCAAAACATCAAATGTATCCAAAAGAAGAATCATAGCAAGGGTGTCCACCCTTTTGACTCCTCTGGGTCACATGGGAAGAAGATGACTTGTGTTGGGCCAAAACCTTCAGAAAAGCTGATGAGCCAAAAATCAAAAAAAGGTCTGTGCATAATTTTTACAATATTGGCCACCAAAGATAAGCAAAAATGTCCTCACATAATAGTCCTACTGATGTGGTGGTCCACTCAGAAATTCTTAAACTTGTTAAGCAGGTCACAAGTTTGTGATATAGTATAGAAGATATACATATCTAAGAAATAAAACGTCTTTGTTTTTTGATTTTTTTTGTTATAAAAGTAAAAGAAAAGTGGGCAACATAAAACTAGTGGGATATTTGACCTTGTGTTTGAGAACTTAATGCATCAACATCTGGCTTGATGGAAACCATTGCAATTCTCAGTGAGTTCTCAAGGTGATCCTCAGATATTTTGGTTCTAATTTTACTCTTACTGTTCTTCATTCTTGAAAATAGCTGCTCGCAGATGTAAGTGCTTCCAAAAAGCAATGACATGAATAAGCTGTGAGTATGAAGTGAGGGGTATTTGTCTCTGAAGTCAGGATGTATAAAAGTCCCCTGCAGAGACATGATCCAATTTTTCTTGAAGTCAAATGTCAGATTGCAGCTCTGTGCATTGCATTTGAAACTTTGCGGTTAACATATTTATGTCTACTGAAAACCGAGTTGCAAATGCACCAAAATATTTTCTCAGAAATCTTGAAATCTGTTTCCAAATTCTTGTGTCAAATCAAAAAACGAGGCTCCATCTTTTTTGCTCTTCATGGGACTCTGTTTAGTCAACCTGTGGAAAAGCCTAAAATTGTTTGTCTTAATTTGAGCTTTCCATAATTTCAGTTTCATTTGGAATGCTGTTGTGGTTTGAAACATTGTATCAATATGCTGGTTTTCACCTGAAGACACTTGATAAACTGATTTAAACTGGTGGTTTAAATCTAGCAAAGTTTTCACCATCAAGTTCTGGCACAAATTTGGTTTTGGATACCATAAACAACTTGAGGACATGTTGCAAATCATAAATTCTTTTCAGCATTTGGCCTTGACTTAGCCATCTTCTGTCCGAAAAGTAAATGATGTTGTTATGTGTTTATTCTCGTGACACTGCAGTATGACATTGTCATCTGCCATGTTCATGCAATCCAGTTTCACCAAAAAATAACGAAGAAACTCATAATGTTTTAAGTAAGTTGATGATTTTGTGTTTATAAACCATTCATATTCATAGCTGCATTCATAACTATCCAAGGCCACATGCAGCCTGCTGGCTGTGGGTTTGACACTCCTGAGTTATATAGCAAGATATGCAAAGAATTAAGAATGAAGCAAGTCAATTTCCTGGCTTTGGGGAAAGAAACATTTCAAATTTTAAAAGATGTAGGGGTTCACTTGCTACAACTCTTTGCTTTTCCCTGCCTCAATTCTCTGATCTAGTCTGATTATCTTCTTATGAAAAGCTCATCTGTAAAATGAGGTTCTCTAAATATGTCATTGTGCTTTGAAATAGCTGATTTCTGCTATCTAAATGGGAGAATTTCAGGAAAACCTTCTCATAATTTCTGCTCTTTCATCAGTCTTCCAAATTGCATATGAACTGGAAAACTAATTTAGCCAATTTCCCCTGTGACTTTCTGAAGCAGGATAAACTTTAAATAAATTGCTTAAAAATATAATAAGCTCTGTTTTTTTTTTTCCTATTTCACTAAAAATGTACTGCATTTATTTAAACAATGAAATGAGGATGCATTGGAAGGAAGCAGTGACTGGGAAGAGCTACAAAAATGTGTCTAGTCTTGAGAGTTGCAACAAATACTACCACTCAACTGTCTGTTCACTCTGTTTTGATGTGTGCAAGTTCATCTGTTTATCACAAACTATTGGAACTTTTAATTCCATCATGGCCACTGTAAATAACTTCTGACAGTAAACATATCTATTTCCATATTTTTAAAAAGTCACTACACTCAAATGTTTCTGTTGAATCAGATGTTTATATTCTGCTGTTTAATGAAGTACAGTAAGCTTGGGCATGTATGATTTTATTTTATGAGCAGCATATAAGTAAGTAATCCTCAGACAAAAATTCAGGACTCCACTCTGAAATAGAAAGCGGAGTTCTATACATGGAGTATTAAAGGTGGACAAAAATCTAGAGATACTCTGCTTTCAAAATAAAAGTAAAGGAGGCCTCTTGTCCCCTACTAAGGCATTACCTTAGTAGCCAAAGTCATAGTTTTAATTTACCAGATTTATTTGATGAATGTATCTGATAATTTGTCTGCTGTGTGTTATGGAATCGTGTCATGTCTTTGGGTGCCCTTGGGTGCTAGGGTATCCACTCGAGGAGCCTTAGGGGAATCCTTCACCTTGTTTGCCTTTATCCCCATTACTGGTCAGTGATGGTGCTGAGGCCAATAATCACTGTACTAGATATCCTCCAGCTATAAAACTGGATGCTTATTAAATGCAGAATTTAGGAAACCTCTCATTTTTCAGAATGTTGTACTGCCAACTCAGCAACTTGCTGTGCGCTCCTAGTGGCACCCTTTGGTTCCTATATGTCAGTGGGTGCCTTCACTTCTTTGATATCCCAGGATCCAGATGAAAAAAGAATAACAAAAGACAGTGGGGAGAATGGCTTAGAGCAGAAAGGGGGAGACACACAGCGCAACACCTGTTCCGTCTCGCTATTTAATGTAAGACCCAGATGGGAAAACTATATGACAACATGTTGTATGTCTTTGTATTTTTATGTCTCTGATTCTGCCAGTGAAGAAAGGATGGGCATAAACCCATAGAATTGACAAGGGCCCTTTTTGATATTTTAAAAAAATTCGAATTCATTGAAACAGAAATGAATTAGATTTTACAAAAATTTCAGTGATAAAACTAAAAGATATAATCATATATGATTTGATTTGATATATATAGTGGCAAACACAAAATTATTTAATGACTAGAATCATGACAATTAAACTGGGCCAAGTGTTAAAATCAATGAAAAGCAAAAAACTTTCTTTCTATTGATTAGAGTAATAACAGTCATCATTAGTATGAAACTTTCATTGAAGGTTGAAGAATGGAAGAAGCACAAAAGTAAAGAAGTAGAAATATCAAAAAGCCCGTGTGATGGCGATGCTGATGACAGTGACAGTGAGGCATCAATTCCACAAAGAGAGAGTGGAAAAGGTGGCAACCAGCATTTTGGTAGGAAGGATAATGAAGAGTTGGACAGGTAAGCCTGTAGCAATATTTAACAATAGATCATTTTAGTGCACTAAAAAACGTAATTCTCCTGGGCCAATGTCATGCCTCATAATTAGAAAAATGGAAACATGCAAAAAAAAAATAGGAAATATATTTTTTCCATTCATATGGATGTTGGGAAATGAGAGGAAAAAATGTATTCTCCTACACTGCTGGCAAATGAACGAGATAATACTTGTTGAGGGGTAATTTGGCAGCGTGCACCTGAATTCCAAGTGTGTCATTCCTTCAACATAACAGCTTCACTTCTGGGACTATACAGGATAACGTTACTTGGGTAAACACACACACCACTGTATTAAGTTTGTGAACTCATTCTAGAAAAAGTGCTACATACCTCATTGCTGAATATCACTATGGTCACCTTTGAGGCACTCCCCCTGGGAAGCTATATGCACTGATGCCAGCAAATAGTACACCCTTCAAAGGAATTTTGGAACTCTTTTTCTGGAATGACTATCAGAGATGTCATCATACAAGGTCTGACAGATAAGTTCACCAGCTTATCTTAGAAAAAGTGCTGCTAACTTCATAGCTGAATATCATTACAATCCCTTCAAATGACTCCCTGGGCCATCTGGTAACCATGAGGATACTCAGCAGTGAAGTGTGAATCACTTTGAAGGGTAGAGTACGTGCTGGTGGTCAGTACATAGCTTCCCAGGAGGCGTATCTCACAGATGACCATAGTGAAATTCAGCAGTGAGGTATTTGGCACTTTTTCTAGAACGAGCTAGGGAACTTAATTGTCCAAACTTGTGCACAAAATACATATGACATATTAAAGATACACATATCATATACTTGTGTTCAGGATATTTATTACAGCATTATTGTACAAAAAAATGGAGATAGTCTAAATATCCATTAATAAAAACTTGAGATTGTCATACCTATAACATAACAGGCACACAACCATTTTTTAAAAATGAGGTTAGCTCTATAGTGTCTTCATAGTTCACAATTAAAGTCTATTTAAAGTATTTACTTTTATAACATATGAAACAACTTTTATTAGAATTCTTGTAGTAGCTACTGAGTTGCCAAAGGAAACTGCCTGCTGCCTTATCACTTTACCTTGTTACCAACAAAATTGCTGGTTATTAAATCTGGGGGTTTTATTCCATGCATGAGTGTGTAAATATTGAATTCTCCAGTTAATCTGACTATTGCCAAGGGATCACACATGGGTAACCATATTTCATTGAAATACTTCTTGATATTGGATAAAACATGCTACAGTACATGAAGGGATTTTTGAAGTACTAAACCTGGTAAAGAGCCAGATAGCAAATATTTTAGGTATTGTAAACCATAAAGTCTCTATTATAGTCCAAAGTCTGCTATAAATGGTAAGTGAATGGGTGTGTTCCAGTGGCGCTTTGCTGGCTCAGACAGAATGTGGCTGTATTTGGCCCACAGCCTCTTGGTAAGCTTGGTAAGCCCTGTGCTGAAATCACAGTGCTGCCGAGGCAGTGGGTCTGACTTTAAAGAGCATCTCACAAACATGCCATCATCCTTCCTTCTGCAAGATAATGTGTTTCAGTATAGTATACAACATAGCATCTTTTTTAACAGTGTTATGTTATATGATTTCAAAAAATCAAATTTCAGTGTAAAATTATTTTCTAGATTCTCTCCTTTGATTCCTGTTATAGAATTCAGTAACAGAATATGATTAATTACTTTGTATATTGACAAGTATAAATGTACATCCTAGAGTTGGGTGATTTTCTGAAACAAAGAATATATTATATTGTCCAGAAATGTTTAGTGTCTTTTGAGTCTTCATTGATAAGTATGAGCAAAATGATAATCAGCTTTATAATACAGAAATATTCAAGGGGGCTTTTAGTTGTACACTTTTATAAATTTATTGTTTAATACTTTGGTCTGGCACTTTTAATACCTTATGAATATAATTTTAAAATATCTAACATGTTAACATATGCCACATATATCGTATACAGTAGATTTTTAAGATGACCACCCATGGGACTGTGACAGACTGGTCAACATACAGAGGTGGTCAACATACAGAGGTGGTCAACATAAGGAACCAGACCTGCTGTACTGACACATACACATGGTGTGTCTTCAGCCTATGAAGCTTAGGTCAGCTTTAAGGAGGTGGTCAGTCTATGGAGGTGCTACTTTATACGGATTGCAAAATACAGCCAAACATGAAGAAAATTAGATCATCTGCGATCATGCCACTAAGTGGTGATATCCTTGGAAGAACTGTCTGTTCTCACAAACTCAAATCTCCACTCACCTTGAGCTCCTGCGAGTAATACTCACTCTTTCCACTCCTCCCAAATGGCTTTGGCCAAGGTTACCACTGATTTTCACTTTGATAAATCTAGACATGATTTCATAGACCCCATTTTTGTTGAACCTATCAGCAATATTTGACTGAGTGGAAAAAAAATCTCTCCTCCACAATCTTTTGTTACTTGGCTTTCAGGGTATCACTCTAACAGCCGGCTTTTCCTCCTGCCTTTCTGGTGCACCCATCCTAGCCTGGATCACCTACTTCTCCTCATCTCCCATCTTTTACATGTGGAAATGTCCCAGGGCTCAGCCTTTAATCTCCTTTGTCATGACTTTTACTACCTTACATATGCTAATAATTTTCAAGTTGGTATCTCCAGCCTAGATCTCTCTCCAAAATTCCAGACATGTATATCACTCTTCCCTTTGGACACCTCACTTTAGTTAGCTGTTTGGTATCTCAGAATTAATAGGTCCAAAAATGAGCTACTGATTTTCTTCCACAGACCTCCCTGTTTTCCATTTGCTCTGTCAAAAGTGTTGGTGTCATCCTTGACTCACATCTCCCTTATAGACTTGACAGCTAATCTGTCAACAAGTCTTCTCAGTTTTACTCTCAAAATATATTCAGAAGCCAGACATCTTCCATGTCCAAGCCATCACCTGTCTCGATGAATATAATGAACTGGTAATTGGACTATTTTCTTCTTTTCTTAATGCCTATTCCATCAATTCTTAACCCATTGGAGCTGGTAAGGAATAGGTCAGATGATGTCCTTCCTCTGCTCACACCTCCTAGTTGCATCACTGTCACTCAGAGTATGTGCCAAGGTTTGTCCAAGGATCTCAGAGGCACTACATGATGTGACCATGTTATCTCTTTGACTTGCCACACAGAACTTCTTACTGCTCCTTACACACTCTGGGCATAGGACAGTCATTGGCAGGGCCCTCTGTCTGGAAGGCATTTCCCTCAGACACCCTCCTGACTTGCTCCTTCTCTTCCCTTAGTTCCTCACTCCAAAGCCACCCTGTTATTTCCATCACTCCTCTTGGTCCTGCTAGAT